>NW_026869850.1:0-300000 GCF_018135715.1 Danaus plexippus | reverse complement strand
GGAAGGAAAGAAAAAAAACGAGAGAAATGTAACATTTATTTTATAAGAATGAATTAAATAATTTTTAAAGTAACTCCGCCATCTTTATTCAATAACATAATAACGACTAGTTCAAAAGAATTTATTACCGCTATGGAATGTTATTTGTGATGACAGGACAACTGGAAGAGTGAGCAGTTAGCGGTTAGCAGTTTTTAATTTATATAAATTATAACACAAGAGTCTCGCATCTCCAAGTAATTGAACAAGAAAAGGACATTTCGATACAATCATTAATCTATATGATCAATATGCTTAGTCCAAGTTCATATCTAAAATACTATTAATGAAGGTTTCGAAATTAAAAACTGGAAACCCTTTATTTAAAATATGCAATCTTAGAATAAGGCTATCGGTTAAAAAGAGAAACGTAATATTCAAATTCCAACAAATATTAATTTTATTATTATTAAATGTAATAAGATTTTATGTATAGTTTTTTATATATAATAACGAGCAGAAAACGTGATTTATACGTTTAAGTCACGGTTTCTGCTCGTTTTATATTCATAGATACATTTGCCTGTATTACATAACAAGCAACTAACACGTTATGGACTGTGTAATAGTAAATAATATATTATTATGCTGTGAGGCCTTACAAAGAACATAACATTTGGAAATTAAAAAAAAATATGAAATTGAAAGGGAAATAAATAATTCATTATTGATGACATAAACTGAGTTATTTATTGATGATTACTTCGATTCACTCAATCAACTTGCTATAGAAACACTATTTCTTTCTTTGAAATCATCCGTCAGCTATATACTCTTTTAAGTGTCTAAATTGCAATTTCAATGACGTTTCCTTGTTCCAGATTCACTACTTGGCATTAGACACCTACAGGCTTTAATGTTATTTCTGGCACTTTTGCTGGCATTTGCGATGAGAGTGAATATTAGCATGGCTATAGTCGCTATGACTGACAAGGAAACAGAAAATGTAAGTACAATAGAACAAATATAGTTGATAGTAGAATAAACTTCAATATTTTAGTTAGATTAGACTATTCCATCTCCGAGATGTCGAGTATCATTTTAGAGATGTTGCGATAAGATTCTGTTCGTATGGGGCTATCAAAATACTTGGTTATGCTAAAACAATTCTCGAGATAATACTGTCATGTTGACTTGATATTGAAAATGATTATTACTGATACTATGTGTTCCTATATAGTAAGAAATATATAGAAACAGGATTTTTGTTGTTCATCAGTTATCGTACAGATAAACTTTGTCTCATGCCATCTGTAGATTACAATAAGATGATGGATACTACGATTGTTTATTTGTTATATCAAGAAGAAAACATATAAAATACCAAAAGAATGCAAGTCATGTTTATACAATTCATATATAAGTACAACCGAGACCTTATTTAGTGCAATGTATAAGTAATTCGTCTGTCATTTGTTATACTTTCTAGATTTACTTAAACAAGTTGAAACATTCATAAACAATTTTCTTGTAGAATATAATAGAAGCTACTTAACGTGCAATAAAACATTATTGATAAATATAATATAAATTTATTTGTATACAAAACATTGTATCGTGTAATCCTGTATGTTCAGGCTTTTTAATATTCGGTGTCCGAGTAAAATTTCTTTCTACCTTTTTGTTTATTGTGTTTACAAATCCGATAGTAAAGATAATCTTAAATATTTGATGTAAAAGGACAGATTTCGATGAAAAATAATCGTAACTTAAATTAAACAGTAAACGGCGGATTCGGTGGCCTTGTTCGACGATGTCACCACAAGTCTGATGATCACATTATATATCATAAACAGGACAATACATTATATTAACTCAATAAACTAATTTAAACTACAGGACTTTTAACACCCAAATCAATAATGAATTTCACCAACATGATAATTTATATTCAAATTAATTAAATGCTTACAGGCCTTCGATTGGAGCATACAAACTCAGAGTGTTATTCTGTCATCGTTCTTCTGGGGTTACATTGTATTGCAAGTGCCAGGTGGTGAAATGGCTGCCAGATTTGGTGGAATGATTCTAATAACTCTGTGTGTCGGTATCAATTCTGCTGTTTCATTGATTTTACCCATAGGAGCTTACTATGTAAGTATACCGAAACACACATGTATTGTTGTTTGGTGCGTCAGTTGTATGAAAATAAAATAAAAGGATAGGAAGTTAAACATAATTTTTGATGCAACCAGTTTTTGTTAAAATTGAAAGTAAATAAGAATTAGTGTGGCTTAATAATAAAAATATTTGAGCACAATTAAATTGAATTGAAAACAAACAAAAGTTGACAGCCCATAGAAGCATATACATGTTTCCTATTAATATAATAGAAATAAAATAAAAGATTAGATTTCACGAGACTACCGCCGAGGGTAAAAGCCATAAGAAAATAAAATATTATATATTAAAAATTAACAAATTAACAGATATTCCTTGTAGGGAGGCTGGCAACTGGTTTGCGCTTGTCGAGTTGTGCAAGGATTGTCTCAAGGCTTCATTTTCCCTTCAATCCATC
Source organism: Danaus plexippus (assembly GCF_018135715.1). Classification (NCBI taxonomy): domain Eukaryota; kingdom Metazoa; phylum Arthropoda; class Insecta; order Lepidoptera; family Nymphalidae; genus Danaus; species Danaus plexippus. Next base: position 297,443 of record NW_026869850.1, on the reverse strand, counting down.
ACTTGATAGGGAAGTGGGTTCCTCTGGAGGAGAAAAGCAGATTAGGCACGATAATATATGCTGGTATGTTTTATACACTGCTGTTGCAATATTTGCTATTATTATTTATTTATTTATAGATGGGTCATCTATTCCTACTGAATATTGATGTCAACATATTTACATATAAATCACATCGAACACAACACAACAATCAATCATGTTAAGTCAGAAGCCCAAGAACCAAACCACATAATCTATTATTCATGACATCACCAAGTTTAATTTGCAATTATTGTCTTTTCGTAACCTAATTAAAGCTAATTTATTTTAATAGTAAATAAATCCTAAATAAAATATAACATATTTAATCAGGTGCGCAACTAGGAACAGCTATACAGCTGATGATATCAGGATTTCTCGCTGATTACTGGGGATGGCCTTCAATATTTTACACAAATGGTGTTGTTGGTGTAATATGGACTGTTGCTTATATTTTCCTGGGTGCCGCTACACCAAGCACTTCAAAAATGATCAGTCCACAAGAAAGAATGTACATCGAAAGCTCACTGGGACATATTGGAGGTGCAAATAAGGTGATAGAAATATATACTACCTAATTAACATATGTATAACGTAAAAATAACTGATACAATTAATAAACAAATTCATTTGTATTCCACAAATGTACATAAAAATTAAAATATCAGAAGATAGTTAAAGTATGTATATAATATATGTAAATAGTGCTTTATAAAAACAAAATTACTAAAAAGTTTTAAAATTATCGGGTAAATTGTAAAGCTCAATTTATTTAAAGTTAAAATTAAAGTTATAATTTAGAAAAAAAAAATTATGTAAAATAAAACGTCTAAAAAAAAACAGGAACACAAGAACTACAAAATAAAACATATTTTTTCATTTAAATATTATTTCCTTTATATCACTTTTGATGTCGGTTGAAAAGCTATATATAACGGTCAAATTATATGAAGAATCAGCAAAAATTTCTTTCGTTTACCTTAAAAAGTTTTAGAAGGCAATTAAAAATTAACAAATATGAAACTTTCCTATTCTAAGTTTTGTCATATTTTTTTTTTCAATAAATTAAGTTTTTAATTTCAATTTAATACATTAGAATACTAAAATACTATTTTTTTTTAGAAATTGTCAACTCCTTGGAAAGCGATATTTACATCTTTGTCTTTCATTTCGCTCATCATAGCACATTGTGGACAAAATTGGGGTTTCTGGACCCTAATGACTGAGATACCCTCTTACATGAAACAAGTTTTGGGAGTGGACATTAAAGCGGTATGTTGACGTATTTAAACTCGTGGTATTTAAATTACGCTGTTTGATAATTTAAAAGTGTACATTGATTATTTCAGAATGGAGTAATGTCAGCTTTGCCGTATCTCGCCATGTATTTATTAAGCTTCCCATTAGGATTCCTCTCAGATTACATACTAAAGAAGAAATGGTTGAGCGTCACTGCTAGTAGGAAGCTGTCTAATTCTCTTGGTATGTTTTTGATTATTACAGAGACAATTGTTGGGCAAATCTCAAGTACACGCTTAAGGCATCGTCTTTGAATCTCCATTTAAATTGGCAACAGAAGGTGATTTAATATTCATATCTCGCATTTTTTGTCGTAACAACGTAAAAATGACAAATGTACACTGCCGGCCAAAAGTTTGAGACCAGCTACATAAAAGTTGGAAATTGATGTAAAACCCAAAATAAAAAGCTGAACATGAAAGGATTTGTTGAAATATTTATTAGGTATGGCAAATGCGATGAAATATAAACAAAAAATATTAAACACTTCGACAATTTAACTTAAAATATATGTATTAAAATTTGTAATTTGAGACACTTCCTGTTTTATGAATGGAAGATGGTTTTTGACTGTTGTTGTAAGAAAATAAATAGTTGCTAAATCTGATCTAGAATTGTTTCCATTTCAATTTTAAAACTAAGACAAAAACGTTTGTAATGCTGGATCATAGTGTAAATATGTATATGTGGAAATACTTTTAAAATGATTTAATAAATTTTTCAGGACATTATGGCCCTGCTGTAGCTCTTATCGGTCTCTCGTATGTGCCTGCGGGTAATGTGGTCGTCGCCGTCGCCGTATTAACAGCAGTCGTTGGACTCAACGCAGGCCACTACACTGGATATTTGGTATTGAAATTATATACAAACACTGTGTCATACAAAATTTTACAAAATTAAAAAGAAATTAGGAAAGTAAAGATTAAAATAGTTTTTAAGGAAATTACTTGTGAACTAGGGGAAATTATTTTAACCCATATTTTATCTTGTCACTCGGAGATTTGTTTTCGCCAAAATATATGACGTCATGACGACTAATTATTTTCGTTTTTCAGCTGGTTCATATTGATATGGCTCCAAACTTTGCTGGAACGATGATGGGTATAACAAATGCAATAGCTAATGTCATATCTATAATTGCACCGCTTGTTGCTGGTGTTTTGTTGAATGATGAGGTGAGATAATTATAATTTTACTATTAATATTAAAGACGAGAAAAGTATTTATATATAGATTTGATATCAGTCTATTTTTATTCTTTGCTTTCATCAAATAAAAGGGAATTGTTAGTGAAAACAAATTGCATGTATTGGTATTAAGATTTTCTCGATATATATGAATGTGGTTTTTCAGACTGATGCCCAGGAATGGAGGAAAGTATTTTACCTTTCGTCGGCTATCTACATTGTTTGTAACACATTCTTTGTCATCTTCGGGTCCTCCAAAAGACAAAAATGGAATGAAGTGGAAGAATCTAAAGACGACGAACGAAATAAAAATTGAGTTCACTAACTAGTCAATTGTGTGTTGTGCAATAATATTTATTAATAGATAATAAGAATTCATGAAACAGTCGATAAATATTTATATTTGAGTAAAGCATGGTTTTAGTAATAATACTGTTATGATTATATATGTTGACATTATATATACATATACACAGTAAGGGAGGACATTAAAATTAACTAGGCAGCTTTCTTCATAACTTTGACACTAATAATATTTTACTATGTATTTACTAAAATGCTCCTAATTTATCACTAAGAGTGCCCGAGCAATCAATAATGTCCTGATATCCATTAAAATTTGGCACTAAATCTCTAGCCATTATTTTAGGTCTTGGCCACGGGGCTGCAAGGATTAATTGACTCGATGTACTTTGATTGGCCAGTTAGTTAATCTATATTGTTTATCATATTAAGACAAAACGACCAGATATTATACTAATCATGAAATAAAAAACGCAAGTTGAAGTTTCTGCTTGATAATGGTTTACCAATTGTTTTAAGTATCTTCATCATATATCTAGTGAAATTATTTGAACATAAATTATTTCTATTTTATCATCAGGTAAATAAGGCGTGTCTATTAATAATGGTATTATAAAATTATTATACGATATCTATACACACACATATATATATATATATATGTATATATCTGTCTTTGTGTGTGTGTGTGTTTTTGCATAAAAAAAATTATGAATCCTCGATTATTTCATATGTTTACAATGATGACTGTGATTAGTTTATTAGTCTATATAGTCAAAGTTGTGCAACAAAAAGACCAATTGTCGAACAAACTACAACAAAAGCATGGATCGATCAAAGATGTGGTTGCAGTTTAGTTCTGTATGAAGACATTTTACATGAAAAAGAAACTTATACGCGTAAAAGATATCTCAGAAAAATAAATAGACAGAATAACAAATAAAGCTTGGTTGTAAAATTTAACAGTCATCGTTATTTTCATTTATAATTGAATAAATAATGTTCTAAGATGAATAAAAATATTGAATAATTATTCAATTACTTGACTAATAACAACTAAATCAATGGTATCCTAAGAAGTTTCGTCTCTGTACGTATATTTGTATAAAGAAAAAGTTTTCTTCAGTTAAGGGTATAAATGTAATCCAACGCAATAAAAATTTACAATTTGATATATTGTCAGCTCTGCATACACATAAAACTTTAGCATTGTTGTCGCTATAACAGTCACTTCATAAACAACCTGTCTCTCCACCAACCGCCTGTTTATTCTCGTCCCCATAATATTTCTCATCCTCCGAGAGTGTTGCTAGATTATCGTTCAGATAATTGTGTTTAATTTAAACAAAACCGAACTTATTATTGATTTTTTTTATAGGATTGTCTCGTATATCCATTTGAATAAAGATATTGTCTTAAACATATATTATAAATTATTGAAATTTATATTACCTTAAATTTTGAATAATATACAAACATAACCTTACATTTGATTAGGACCTAATTTATAACAGTTATATTAAACTTTCAGGACCGACTGTTATCTCAATAGAATTAATGAATAAAAATCATACCAATGTTTAATAATAGTTTCGTTTCCAAGTTGAAGGCGAACCTCAAAAATTCAAACAATTCAGACTTAAGTTTATACTCAAAACACATACATTTAAAACTAAAGTATTCAACGACAAATTTACGTTTACGTCTTAAGAATGTTTGCTTATTCAGATCACGCTGAATCGAATTGGGATGAATATCTAGAATTCAGATGCATTTACTTTAGAAGAATAGCTAAATAAAAAATAAGGTATCAAACAATTATGTGATCGTAAACGAAATACAAAATACAAAATGCAAACAAAATCTTAAAAACATCTTGTAAGAGATTTTAAGATTTTAGCACAACATGGAAAATGGGAAATTAATTCCAAACCTTTCTATAAAGTATTTTCTGTTATTTGAAGAAATGAAGGAATTTGCACGACTTAGTTTCCTACAAAATTCTATTAATATCTATTTTCTATTATAAATTCCAAAATGTCTACGATTTAGAGATAAGATGACCAACTATCGATATTTACAAAGAGAACATGATTAAAACAAGCCGTAACTTCGTAATGAAACCAGCCATCATACATTATCTTGTCTGTGACTGTGTCCCAAAATAGTAAAAATTATCCAAATACCTCATGACCTTCTGACTAGCATTGTGAAAGTATTCTCTTTCTATTTCAATGCTGGTTATGAACTCATTTTAACTAATTGTTAACAGTTACCTTTTATTTTATTAGATTATAACACAATAAATGTCACCTCTCTCCAGTATTCCTTTGAATATGCTTATAAATATAGAGTGTTTTACTTCATTGACAGTGTTTATACGATCTGATAAATTCTTTCAGAATTAATTTTCATTATAAGAAGTGATCGACAATAATTCAACGTTTCTTTCTAAATCCTTAATTATTTCATGTTCTAGAAGAGCGATTTCATGCATCAGTAAACTTTATTTTTCAGGGACAGTAATATAAGTTCTTAAATAAACATCACTTCCATACTTTATTTCCAACTTAACCGCGACCTTATGATAAGAGAACATTATCTCAACTCTCATTAAATGCATGAAACTCATTAAAATTAAACGAGTGTGCGAAATAATTTATTTTATCACCTTTATTCTAAGAAAGTCATTTAAAAACCACAAGGTCATTGCCTTTATAATTTATATTAATAACTCTTCAGTCAGTCTGTATCATAACTTATAGATTAGATTTCCTTAGATGTCATTAAATATATTGTAAAGCTTGTTACATAACTTTCTCTTATACTTCTGAGTTCTTAATTTGCGTAGTAATTAAGTTCGGATGTAATGCTTTTAGGATGAGATTTTTGACCGTAAGATTTCCAAACTAAAAGACCTCTCAATAGTTTAGGCCGTGTGGGTTATTATATGTTACTTTTACAGGTGTTTGGTGATTATAAAAGATAATATGTTTCTTGTGGTTATGCATTTATACAGTGATTATGAAGTTGACTACCGCCACACCTGGAGAAGGTTCTAGTTAAAAGAGTTCGTTTGTGATTACACAGATGTTATACCTAATATGTGATAGTTATTCGCTACTGTTATTTTAATATATGTACATATAGACGCCTGTTCCTCTCTGCGATTTTATGATTATATATACATAGGAGCCCCTTATACTTACACTGGGGTCGCAAGTCTCAGGACTGTAGAAGCTCCTTTCCCTGCAACGCGTTGGACCCGCTCAGTGAGTCTAGGGAATACTGAGACGTTTCGTCTCGTCATAAACAAGAAACAGATGTTAAACAATTTATCACGAGAGAATAAACACTAGCTGAGGGGTGTGGCACTGAAGTTTCTTTACTGATACTAATCAACAAACCATCAGCTTTGAATGAAACCTACAGAAACTAGTTTCTCCAATTTTAATGTAAAATCTAGTATTTTAATGAAAGTTATATATATTTAGTATTTCAAACTCATAATGATTGAGAGGCATCCAGGAGGTTGATTTTAAATTTTATCATTCTTGTCAAGATTACTTTAATTCTGGGTATCAATAATATGTTATCTCATAAATTTGACAACAATAATTCATACAAATTTGTCGATGTTTTCAATTTCCGATAACCCCACATTGTTAAGAATTATAAAATCGTCTTGGAACTAAGATGAAATGGAGTCGTTTTTGAGTGAAAAATTTTGTTACAGTTACATTTTAATTACATGATAAAAATACCTATACGTATACGAGAACAATGATTATGATCGGTAATTTTAAACTATTAATTAATATAAAGTATTGGTACATCATTTGTATATGTTTAAAGGCTAGAATACAATAAATTTAATTAAACGAAATAATTTTGGTTACTTTAAATAGTAGGATAAATGTTAAAGGTACAAGAAGTTTTGAAGACTACAAATTATAATGGATATGGTGTATTTTTAATTACAAAATAAGAAAAAAGTTTTATATTTTGTCTTTATACAGGAAAAATATAAGGTGCTACAGAAAATGCTGCATTGTTTGAATTTAGATCGCCAGGACTTGTAGTGGTGTTCAATAAGAATGCTAGGTTGACTCGCGCTCAGGGGTGAACAAAATATTTAAAATATAAATAAATGAAGATATAAATATATATAACGATATAAATGAAAATGAAGAGATAATTAAAATTCTTACAAGTAATACCATGCTCCTCAAGTCATAACACTGATTTGGGTAATTGACTTGAGGAACCTTCTTTATTAACCAAAACAGTGTTTTTAATTCCAATTACTTATATAAAAAATCCGTTAAATAAATTTAAGAAAATATTATTAATCAAAGCGTAGCGATAAAAGAACTTAAAAAAATAATAATACAACATATAAATACAACATAAAAAAATAATTTAACAAAAATAATAACGTAGTCCCTAACATAAAAAATGAAGAACACAGTTAAGAGGAGATATGGCTATGCTATCGAAGAAACTTTTATTTTGTTTTCTTTTTAAAGGTTTTATTGAACATGCAGCTAATTTAGTTTTGAACACTGGTATAGGTAAGTAATTGCACCGTGTCATTAAGTGAATACATACATCACATTTTTATACGTTCTTGCAACTGAATTTATAATCAGTTATCCTAAACTGACGCAGAATTCATTTTAAGTATGTGCACAATTACTTGCAATGGCAATGAAATGTTGATTAAGTTGTTATTTCCACATACGATGTGGCTCGATTAAGTTGTTTTTTCCACATACGATGATTGAAGGGTGAAAGGGTTAGAAGGGCTAAACTACGATAAATTAACAGGTGGTGAGATAAAGAAGTATGTATGTAGCAAACCAAAACAAAAGGTTTTTCTGCTTTCATCTAATGTTAAAGTACATTCTGCGACAAGCTTATATGTTATAAATATCGGTATCTGTTATAAATTTCTAGTTCTGAGAGTATTAAACAAAATGTCAATTTTAGAAACAAAATTTTATGAAATAATACTGAATGTACACTAATTAATAAAATTATTATAGTATCTGTTTGTAATTTAAATTAACAGCGTCTCATTAAACTTATATAGAAGTTAATTTAATATTGACATTAAAAATGTAATTTAAAAAAATTGTCTGTCTGTCTGTTTTTTCCGGCTAATCTCTAAGAAAGCTGGACCAAATTTGACGGGATTTCAATCGTAGGTACCTAACATCAAAAGAAACTTTGTAACGCTACGCTTTAAGTGACTTCAAAAAGGAGGAAGTGCGCAGTCCAAGTAAATATTTGAAGTACTCCTTCATTGAAAGAATTTCAAAATAATTTTTCATGGAAATTAAGGGGATCTCGAAAAATAGAATGAAAACCAATGAGGATAACAAAGCGTATCTCAAACGGTGTTTAAAATGCAGATAAAGCCAGGGCAATATAGTTATTACTTATTTACTCATATTACCGGCTTAAAAAAATTAAATAAGTGCTCAAATAATTAATATCGAAGAAAAGGTCACAAAATTTAAATACAAATTGGCAAAAAAATAATTTAAATATAAGCGACCGACTCCATTCATTTCTTATTCTACTTTTGCTAAGAACTAAGAGATCCGCGAGTTTGGCACTGTATAGCGGGGTCTACTCTCGAGTGGTATTCCCCTTTGTCATGGTACAATAATATTTATATTGTCAAGGAATAATGGGTGTCATTACGGAAAATATAAGACCAAGTAAGTGTACTTTTACTATTTGTACTCAATTAAAAACGAGGCTCAAAAATGAGAATGCAAATGTTTAGATTTCCCAATGTAAAAGTTAGAAAATACAAATAAGTTTTTCACTGCTTGATGATTATTTTATATCACAAGCAATTATAAATAGATGATATTTTTCACTTTTCCGGCACTAATACTGTTTATTTTCATAATTATTGTATTTGTTTCGAAGAAAAACAAGTTTTTATAGCAGATTACTTATTTGAGAGTTGAGATTGTAAACACATATCATATAAATTGATACAAGATATACAACTCAAAGTTGTCAAAAATTATTACTTTTATGAAACATAACATTTGTTCTCTCGAAACTCCCCAAAACATACTTTATATCATAGTGTTGAATAAACTTAAGACGTAATTTATCGTCAAGATTTTAAACCTAACAATTTTTAATTATGTTAATAATATATAAGTTCTATTTATGATAAAAAAAACTTTCTTTGGATATGAGTTTTTTTTTTTTGTTGATATCACTAAAAATTTTACTTCTAATTCAACATATTTGATTTATTTTATTCAGGTATTTTCTAACATGTTTCTGTTGTGCAAATGTTATATTGTTAATGTTCAAAACACCAATTTTTTTTTAGTCCACGAATGATTCGCTTTCTTAACTTAATTCGGCAGTTCGTTTCTTAAAGTCATTTGAAAAAGATAGGTTATATCGATGTGATAAAATAATTACAGACAAAAAATTTTATTAAAATCGAGAGCCGCAGATGAAATAAAAACCTTTAAGAGGCTTTTATGAAATGTTTTTGTTATAAACGCGGATCATATTACTCGTATGTATATGGAATTAGTAGAGACGCTTGTTCATAGATAAACATTATTATCAATAACAAGTGGAACTTGAACTGAATCAAAATTGTAAATATTCAATGTATTATGTCGTATGGGAAAGGTTATCGAACAGATCATGCATTATTTCCTGATTTGTTTTGCTAATAGTAATATATAATAATGATGATGAATGATATTGTTGTAAAGACTTTGTCCACTTTCGTACAATAGATATAAAATTTTAAAATCTTTAAGAACTGGAAGGCGTTCCTTTTACTATATTTTTTGTAATTTATATAAATTTAGTCGAGTTTCTTTTTGTGTTATTGGTATTAATATCAATCAAAAATCCGTCGTTCATTTTGAATTAATGTTAAATAAATGCTTTAGATATATATTTTTTATATTAAGTTGTGACGGATTTTGGACATAATGTTAAATATATATTTTTTTAATATTTCAGAAGGTCTCGGAGTCCGTCATGCGCAGACGTTTCTTCTGTTTCTGGCCATGTTTTTGGCTTTTAGTATGAGAGTTAATATGAGCATGGCTATCGTTGATATGACTAACTCTGACAACGATGAGGTTGGTGACTATTAGTTTAATATAATGCAATACTATGAACAAGGAAATCAATTTCTCTCAAATTGAAAGTTACAACTTTATTCGAATGGCCAACTAAAATACGCGCCCTCCTTTGTTTTTGTTTAAAAAAGGCTTTCTTATTACATAGTACACGTAAACACATACCACTGACCTGGAATTTATGAAATCATTGTTTCTTAAAACTGAAAACACTTTGTTAACATGGATGAGGTTTTTAAGAGGAAAACTTTGAAAATTTAATATACATTTATATAAAACAAGCTGTTACCCGCGTATGCGCCCTGCCTCCCACTTGCGCGTTATAATTTCGGGATGGTCATTCGGGATCTTGAAAAAAGTACCCTAAGTTACTTTTTATTACATCAGCTACCTGCCAATAAGTCCCATTAAACGCGGTTCAGCTAATTTAGATATTAGCCGAAACAAACATACACTCATATTATGTTTCCATATATATAAAAAAGTAGGGGTTTTTGAAAAAAAAGGAAAAATTTAAGGTTGTATGTATTTTTTGATGCCACATTATAAAAAAATAAAAACAAAAAATTTTGTTCATAAATTAAAAAAAAAAGTTTAAGGGTGGATAACCCTTATCACTAAGGGGTATGAAAAATAGATGTTGGCCGATTATCAGACTTACTCAATATGCTCACAAAATTTCATGAGAATCGGTCAAGCCGTTTCGGAGGAATATGGGAACGAACATTGTGACACGAGAATTTTATATATAAGATAGATTTATCAGCAAAAGCAGCCTTTATTATTACACGAGACGCAATTATATGTGTATAGGAATGATTAATTTGAGCAAAGTTTAAATTTTAAATCTCTGAGGTTATCACAAACTAATTTTAGAAAAGGTCAGCATTGTGTAAATATTGATTATAACTTATCGTGGCAAAAATTTCCATTAAGAATGTTTATATTATAAAAAATATTTTAACGATACATTTTATAATATGAATTAAACTGCTTCGTATGATTAATTGACACGATACTGAAAATATGCATGCTATATAAATAATTGAAAATGTCTCAACAACCTATTAACATTAAAAAATTGTCATATTAAATCAGGTTCTTCGCGGGTTAAAGTCAACTGTTTATTTGAGACTAAATAATAATATATTTATAATTTATATTCATATTAATCCCAATACTTTTTTGGCTAAAGTCTAAGTTGTTCTATTACAGTATTTTGAATGGAGTTACAGCGTTCAATCAATGATATTGTCGTCTTTCTTCTGGGGATATGTCGTGCTGCAAATACCAGGCGGAGAGTTGGCTAAACGATTCGGAGGAAAATTCCTTATCACGATTTCAGTGGGAGTTAACGCTTTACTTTCATTATCCATGCCGATCGGTGCAAAGATCGTAAGTATACCTATTGTAAAGTAAAGGAACCTAAACCTCGGGACTATGTATTTACAAAATTATAAAAAACAAGTAGTATCAGAAAAGCTTAATTTCATTTATATGAGAATCTGTAAGACGTCTAAAATCTAAAATCTTAGAGAGCATTAGTATTTTAACCCCTCTTATCACGAATGTGACTAACTGTATAGAAATTTATGTAAGTTAATTAATTAAAATAATTTAGAATGACTTTTATGTCTGCAGGGAGGTTGGCAGTTCGTCATAGCGTGCAGAGTGCTGCAAGGATTAACACAGGCGTTCGTTTATCCATCCATGCATCATCTTGTGAGTCAGTGGATACCAATGGAAGAAAAGGGCACCCTTAGCACTATTATATACGCGGGTAATGTATCCCATTAGTAACATTTTTTACGATTTAGATGATTTGCGTTCTTGGATTTAACTGGGGTGTATCTTTTATCAAGATAAATATGTAAATTAATGTTTTCTTTATATTGACATCGCAAGATATTATAAAAGTCATACAGAAAACAAGACTTTTTCAGAATATCTCCTAATATTATAAATGCGACGGCAACTCTGTCTGTCTGCTACTTTTTCACGGCCAAACCGCTAAAACAATTTTGAGGAATATTGGTTTAGAGATAGATGGGACTCTGGAGAAGGACATTGGCTAGGTTTTTTATTTCGAATCTCTATCCCTAAGTAAAGCCGATTAAATTGCTCAAAACATTCTCGTATTGTGATACCTAGCATTATGAAAATGACCGGCTTATAAAATATTTCGTCCCCACTACGATTACGAGCCCGATCCCGACTTTAAACCGATCTCAACTTCGATCCTAAAAATCCATGGGTAGGACCATGAAGTGCAATTCCAGTTCAGTGGAAATGGTGGTAGAGAACAATTCTGATGTTGACGCGGTATGATTCGCGGGCAAAAGCTAGTCAAAAATATATTTGTCTTATTAGTAAATATCTTAATGATATCAATTTGTGAATACTACATTTACCTTTAAACCACTAACCCTTTTTTTTTGAAGAAAATATTCAAAGTAGTGTTGTTATTTTTAATGTCAAACGCAATTTTTCTATTTAAGCCAACATGAGTTTATTTTGCTAACATTCTGATAAATAAACTTTAAAATTGTTATTATAAAGTACTTGTTTGATTTTTTTTTCAATTCGCGAAATCAAAACGCGAACTTTTGATAACCTTAACTGTGTAACATCATATAATTAAATAGTAAATATTATTGTTATGAGATTATAATCTGTTGTGTTCATGAATTCTAACAAAATCTTTAAATATTAGGTGTCTAACTATGTTCATTGTTGGACAACTAATATTTTTTCATTTAAATTCAAATATTACTATATTCTTCATTAGGTGGCCAACTTGGGATAGCTCTTCAGCTTATTGCTTCGGGTTTCCTAGCAACCGCTTGGGGCTGGCAGGCAATTTTCTATGTTAATGGTGGCCTAGGAGCAATATGGACCGTAATTTATTTATGGCTAGGAGCGTCTTCACCGGAAACTTCTAAAATGATCTCACCAGAAGAAAGACAGTATATCCAAACATCACTTGGAAGAAAAGGACAGCAAAGGGTACGTTTTGCTCCATAACAAAAAAAATTGAATCCTTTAAACAATTTCATTTTAATTTCTCTTTCAGAAATATCCGACACCTTATGGTAAAATTTTCTTTTGTCTTCCTTTTTGGGCAGCTGTAATTGCGCATTGTGGACAAAACTGGGGCTTCTTCACTCTTATGACAGAAATGCCCACATACATGAAAGAAGTGCTAAATGTTAATCTGACGAAAGTGAGTTCCAATATTATAAGTGTTAAATAATTGAACAAATTTTTAGTATTGGGAATGGTTCTATAATTACTGTATTATATTTTATAGAACGGCTTGCTATCATCTCTACCGTATTTAGCCATGTACGTGCTAAGTTTCCCCATGGGAACCATGACTGACTTCATCATTAGACGACAATGGCTCAGTGTCACCAATACAAGGAAACTTTTCAATTCCATTGGTTTGTATTTTATTTCATAAACATATATCATAGACGATAAAAAAAAACTTTGTTAAGAGATATGAGATATAACGCTGAACATTTTCAAGGTACAGGAATTTACGCAAACAGAACCAAAAGCAAAGGATTATGTTAAAAAAAACGTAAAACAATATAATTTTGACAGGTTTATGGGGTCCAGCTTTGGCTCTGATCGGTCTGTCTTACTCACCAGAGGGTAATATGTGGCTGGCTGTATTGATGCTGACGGTGACTGTTGGTATTAACGCGGGACAATACACTGGATATCTGGTAAGCTGAAATATTAAAAGAGGCCTTCAATTCTCGCACAATTATAAACAAAAAATAAATGCAGTCATATTCATTACTTTTATAATTAAATGTGAAATAAGATTTTATCTGATTTAAATAAATTAATATTTTCGAATACTCACGAAAATCTTAGACATAATTAGATATCTGATCGATAAAATTTTATTTGTATGCCCCACTTATTTTAATATTATAATTTATTTTGAATATCTAAAACTATATTTTTTTAAGTAATATATTTCAAAACGTATTTCAACGTATTTTTTTTTTCAGTTGATTTTCATTGATCTAGCACCAAACTTCAGCTCATCTCTTATGGGAATATCTAACTTCATTGCAAACATCGTATCCATAATCGCCCCTATGGTCTGTGGATTCATAATAAAGGATGAGGTAATTTATTTTAAAATCATTCAAACATTACAATATCGATATCGAAGTCGACCTTGTATGAAGTGCGTATTTCATTTTAGGTTATCTTTATAGTTTAAGTATCTGTGCAATAGAATAGTTCTGTTGACTTACTGTTTCGGTCAGAAATAGGTTAGCGATTAAGAAATTTCGGTACTTCTCAACGAGAGTTTTTTGTATTTATTTAAATCCTTTTAAAGTTTTATATTCTAGATGATTTTTATATAAAAATTTGACATTTAAATATCACATGTAAAGTTTTCAATTTCACAAAGAAAATAAAAAAATTATGGTCGAAAAATATGTCGTTTCAAAATATAGATGGTAAATTTTTATGTTAGAAATACTATTATACAATAACTCCAACGGCAAATTTAATATAAAATAAAATTATTTATACTATTAAAATATACGTTTTCAATAGAACTAGTAGGACAGTACACATAAATTAAATATTAATTTCATGTAACAAACTCGGGTCTGCCTTGAAAGTTAAAAACAGAATATTAAGTTTGTAACGAAATTCTAAGCAACTAAATTCATTTTCCAAGATATTAAGAGGCTCGCTAATTTCAAACAAAGCAAACTCTTACTTGAATAATTTTTTATCCAAGTTCGAAACAAAAATTATTATTGGGAAAACCGTTTATGTTTCCCCATAAACAGTTAACCTTTATGAGGGAAAAGTCTTCGGTAATAAGTATTAGTATTAAAAGCACAACGAGATGGCGTAGAGCAATAGTTAAATACGAGTTGAAATAAAAATTAAACATTAAATTAAATTTTAGTAACAATTAAATTCGAAAGTTAATGAAAAGCGACGGCTAATGTACTATTATGTTATGCCCATTGAAGATTACATCGTACTCTATTTGATATCTCCGAAACTTTTGGCTAATCCTATTAGAAGCTTCTATGAACGTTGGAGTTGTGAATTGTATATGGTTAACTCTAAAGCAAAACTTTCCTTTACAAATTGTACGTAGTTATATTTTAGCTTTGTCGCACTTGCCAATTAGTTTAGAAGTTCCTCTGATGGTAGGCATTCAAAAGAAGTGGTTAGGAGTTAATTTGAACTTAATATTGTTATTGTGAATTTTAGTAATTATTGTACATTTCAATTGTTTTTGTTTCTTTGTTTAAGACGGATCCAGGTGAATGGCGAAAAGTGTTTTTCTTGGCTTCCGGCATTTATTTCTTGACAAACTTATTTTTCATTCTTTTTACTACTTCCACTGAGCAGTCGTGGAACAAGCCTGAAGACGATACCGATCCTGGTAAGTCTTTATATTCCATATATATATATATATATATAAGGAACTTTTTTAGGTGGTAGACCCTAACTGTGGTCAAGTTAATACAGCTCGAACATACAACATACAAGAGAGTTCGCCCACCCTTTCCTATCTCTTCCCTTTTCCCTCCCTTTCCCAATTTTTTATCCCCCCCTTCCCTAATCAAGGCTGGCAACACATCCGCAAAACTATGTTGTGAATGTCCATGGGCGACGGTACTACCTCCATCAGGTAGGCCGTCTGCTCGGTCACCCCCTTTAGCATAAAAAAAGAACTAAATAACACTCCAAACACTGTAATATTGATATTACTATTGCTATTTTTTTTCTTTCAGAAAACATAACGCAGAGAAAGGAGAGCTTGAAATAGAAAACCTAATTTTATTAAAATTTTTATTTATTTTTGTACCTGACATAAATAAAAAATGTAAATACAAACTGTATATAATCTTATACGATTTCCTTTTTTATACTATTAAGCCACATATTCAAAACCCAAGTAAATAAATGAAATCACACATTTTAAGACATTATAGATTATTTTATAACTAGTAACGCAGAAGCCAAAGATAGTTTGTATAGATAAATGTGCACGCTATAGAAAGGACATATTTAACCCAAGGGAAGTTGAACCCAACGAATTTGCATACTCGTACGTGACGTATAATAAGAAGATCCAATTTAATTCGGAGTGTGAAAAGTAGCCTTTGTAAAAGTAGATCAAGAAATTCAAGATTCATTATGGAAGATCGCCTTAGATAAATCATGATGTCATAAATGCTTGAGTCTATTGTGTTTGTATTGTCTATAGCCTGATCTGGTATCCCGGGTTTACGATTAAGTAATCCCAAGAAGCGGGAATGGGAATAAGATCCAAGACCGGCTTATCTAGATGCAGTGAATGTTTATAGACTATTTTATGAATGCTAATTCAACTTCACAGTATTTGGAAGAAAATATAAATTTGTAAATAACCCTCTTAAAAAAGGAAAAAGGTGAAAAAAAAACTGATTAGAATACGTACATAAGAATTGTCCTTATAACTCTTTAATTATATGTCTGATGTTACATTTACTTGTAAAACCTATTTACTGTCCCAGATTTTCGTTAAAATTCCTATTTTTACAGTCATGAGAACTGAAAGCTCTTAGTCTTTCCCTTCTTTTATTACTTTATAAAAGTAAATATCAAATCTGTCAACGATCGTCTGCTGCATGATTATTTTAAATAAAGGTTTTTTTCGTGAAAGCAGTTACAAGAAATTCAGCAGTTACAAGAAATGTAATTGATATATATACTCAAAGATATTTAATCAAATCATCAGTGTGATCCGTTTTTCAAAACATTTTATATATGAGAGTGACAATACTGCTTGTGGTTCATCGTGTTTACATCACAGCAACATTGAGTGGGACAGAAAATGGATTGGTCAATATACTAAGGGTTTCACGCTTAGTATTTGAAAGTTCTTAGGACGTGCTGAGAGTGTAAAGGAAGCTAAGTTGTTTACACTGATGTTTTATCGCAAACAACGTCTCCTTCATTTTGTAAACATGGTGCTCAGTTATATGAAACTTAGATTATGTCTTGTTTAAATAAGCTAAAACATTATCTTAGTACCACTATCTAACATGTAATACGCTTTTTTAGATAAATTAAAGTATTTTGTTAGTGAGGATGCCTGTTAACTCAAATGATAATGCGAATATCTTGTGAAGGTTGTCATAAAATCTCATTTTTACGTCAGAGATTCGTTAGCCGTTAGGAACGTTTTCCTTAGTATTTCCCTGTTGAATATAAAGAGGAAAATTTTTGCAATATTACATCCAAATAATATTATAAAGTCTGAGATTTTTGTACACTTATATATTAACATAAAATTATATATCTAATAACAATTAATGCTTCGATTACTTTTCAGAAACAGTAATTAATTTAATCAAATATTAGTTAATTTATAAAATAATATCAATGGTTTTGTCATTCAAATTTCTTATTAAAATATTTTAAAATACTTTTCTAATCACCTCAATGAAAATTGAATAACTGACTTTACGTCATTACTATCATCATTTTAACGACTAAACTGAGCTGTTAAGCGTCACCCGTAGCTTTAAATAAAACCATTCGTTATATATTAAAAACTAATTAATATTTATTGCAATATAAAGTAATCGTTGAAATGTATTTCCATTTATTATGAAATCATTATTTATTACGCTTGCTTGTAACAAATTAAAATATAAACTCATCTTTCTTTTAATATTTTTTATTAATGATAGGACCATTATTAAAAGATTTTATATATAATTGAGTTTATCTGATAGATATCATAACTTATTTAATTCTTTTGTTTTTTTTTTTAATATTTGTATTTAATACCTTCATAATAAAAAATGTATCCATCTCTTTTTTTGTATTCATGTCCTGTATAATATGAATCTACAATATTTTATACCCACGACTTGCTCTACTTGGACTTTGAAATTGTAATAAGAGAGAAATTGTTAATGTGTTTTATATGAAAAAGATATCGTAACCAAAAATATTATATAAAAGAGATATAGTAATTTGCGTCAGCTCACTTCTTTTCACATTTTTATTACGTAACTGAACCAATTTTTTTAGCAAATCTATTTGTTCTTCTAATGTGTAAATAACAAACGTAAATCTATACAATACATCGTAACAATAAATCTTGATGTTTTTTAAACACTTTACTATTTTTAAACGTATTATCTGTAAAATGGAACTCACAACGGAGATACCTTATTACTATGAAATATGAGAGCTGACAATATAAAAACGTTCTCTAGAAGATATGCAGAAAAAATGAGGGTCATTACATGGGCCCCAATGTAGGCAAATTATGACTCGAACACCTCAGGGTAAGAGTCCTGCGAGTAATAGCAATGTACGAGATATGTGTTTTTTTTTTTACTCATTATGACAAAAATAAAAATTAAACCTGCTATTTTTGTTGCACATTAACGATCTGCTTTTGCCGGTTGTTTTTAGTTACGAAGATGACAGCACAGTCGTGGAGTAGTATGAACAGTCGGGATCAATTACAGTTAGAGAGAAGCCATGGAGCGTGTTAATTGCACACTTCAGGCAGCGTCCTAATGGGGCGATGCCAATCTTGTAAAATTTAACGCTACCCAAACGAAAGTGCGTCTTTTCACCGCCAAGAAGAGTCCGTTTAACTTGACTCCAACTTGTCGAAATTTATCCTTAGAATCCTCTGACCGTCTGTAGATATTGGGTATTCAGGTATCCCCGAATCTTAACTTTGGGCGGTTCATTGAGACCAAAGCTAAGATAGCTGCAAGGATTTGAATAAAACTAATATTTTTCGGATTATACTACGCGTATTTTATTATTTTAAAAAACTACATACTTCCAAAGTTTCGGTTACTTTCCAGCAACTGTGATCACGGATAAAGCGATAAGATTCCTCCTTTCTGATGCGCACAACGAGAGATTGGAACAGTTTGAATGCGTTTGTATTTCCTTCACGCTACAATGTGGGTGTCGACAAGAAAAGGGTAAATAGCCAAATACTAATGTAGCGCGTTCACCACCAAGACTTCATTTCCACCTTCTAAAGGGTGGAATGTAGGTCAAGCACTATCCAGTCGAGATAAAAAAAAATTGTATTATGAGGTTCTTTAAGAGAGGAATATACCGGTAATTGAAGGATCGGAACATGCAAGTAGTGTAGGAGTCTATAGTATATTGCGACCGCTTGCCATCAGGCGGCTTAGACGCTTGTTCGCCACCAGTATGTTTTTAAAAATATAATAAAAATAATTATATCAACTAAAGAAAAAAATTAAGAAAGTTGGCTTTGGTTTTACGTATTTTATTACATTTCTATTCACTTTTATCTTTCTTATCAAAGTTGCAAACCTTATTCAAAATAAAAAATATATTACAGTCGGGTAATTAGATACATTTTATTTGAGATCAGAAAGAAGTAGTCATAAACGTTGAAGAAACACCTTGATACATATTTAAACGGGATCATCCTAAAACAACACAAATTGGAGAATATGGCAAAAACCAAAAATAATATTGAAGTTTTCTCAAATGAAATGAATCCTTTCAATATTGAACATTTACTCAAGGTTCGAGTATTTTTAGATTACAAAGCTTTGTTATTTTTTGTAACAAGATACTAAAATATTTAAATCACTTTGTAAACCTATTTGAATATTTAATAATACGTCTTCAATATGTGAGTGTAATGAAAGTCCTTGACTTTTTATTTTTGTCTTATGATTTGGTCGTCTTTTGCATTGGTGAGATTGGAAAAAAGAAGAAATCGGTTACTTCATTACAGTGGAAATTGGTTTCATTGTCGCTATAACGACAATTCTCTTTAGAGTTTACTTATGATTTTTTATTAACACAGATTCCTAAATAGAATCATAATTCTGTAGAACCGCTGCTGTAGACATTAATTTTATTTATTCTACATATTTTAAGTGATTAATAAGTGTAGAGCAAGAGACTGAGAATTCTTCTGTCAGATATATATAAGGTACGGAAAGAAGAACTGACAGATATATAAAATTACTCTTCCATTTTCGTACTTGATCACAGATTGATCACAGTTTTCACAATCTATCTACCTTAGCTTGCCGACGCATAGATGACGTTAGTATAACCACTAGATCCAGACATCTCAGGGCTTGTCGTATTGGCGCTAACTTCAAGTCACATACGGTCATCAGTAGTTTTGAGAGGTTGATAAAGGATGAATATTACAGTTTTTTAAATTACATAATTACTCGTATCGTTTTTAATCGAATACAACTTTTGCCTTCAAAATATTTCAAAGCATTTCCTTGAAATTTACATTCCTATCTTTAAGTTATTATCTATTGAGTTCAGACTTATATTAAAAATTGCCGAACTGTGCAGACTACATGCAGTATGGTTCACGTAATGAATGTGATATAACGAAATCTATTTCGTCTTGTTGTAAACGCACATTTTGCTCTTAATGTAACCGACTTAATATTATAAATTGTCATGTAACAGATCTGATGATATTTATGAATTAGTTTGACCTATTTTATTACCTAATACGCTTTACATATTTGCTTTAAGTATACTCGTGACGTCAAACATCGATTATCAGGTATCAAGCAATAGATGACTTGAATGGCTAATTGAGGTTTTTCCTTGAAGTATGTTCGACAAAATATTGACATTCATAAATTGTAAACAGCTAATTTGAGTGCGACTTTATCTACTATTAGTAATTTCTGCTATCTTTGTAGTATTTTAATATCGCATAAAAAAATAATAACCCCAGGTGATACTTAGATTGTGGAAGATGTCAAAACTGTTAAACAAATAGCTCGACATTCACTTGTTGTAAAATAGTAAATATAAGATACTTAAAAATTCTAGTTTTAATGGTTGCTTACTAATAAAGAATACGCAATTCGAAAATTTGTTAATATTATTATTATGTTACAATAACAACAAATATGTGCCTTAATTGAACTGAAAATCGGAAGGGTAAGGACTTAGAGAGTTTCGAAACCCTTCGTAAAGGTATGTTAACTTAAAAATACATTTCCCTTTCTTACAATACTTTTTTTCTTTTTGTGTTTTTTTTTTTATTTCAGCCAAGTGACTTAAAGGGCATTGGAATAAAACTAATATTTTTCAGATTATTCTACGCATATGATATCGCGTATGTGATCAAACGGTTTCGTCTGTCCGGTGATCACGGTTGCTGCAAAGTAACCGAAACGTTGGGAGTATGTAGTTTTTTAAAATAATAAAATTAAGCGTCCCTGAAGTAAAAAATCCAAGGCTTAATAAATAGCAAAGCTGAAGTAAAGTGAAGCTGAATATAAGGATTGCTTGGCTAAAGTGAATTATTCATACAACTCTGAATTCTCACAAAGTGGTTACATAGAGTGCAGTCTGGAAACTTCACATATATTATGTGTTTTCAAGAAAATCATGCTTCTCCAGTGGTGATCATTAATTTCCTTATACGTGACTTTAGCATGCAACAAAAATGTATAAGTGTAAATTATATTTTAACAAATATGTTTTACAAGCATATTGTTTGTTTCGTTTTATTCCCGAACGTAATTGCTGAAACGACTGATATTCGCCAGAAAATAATTATACACGGGACTGCAGTTAAACGTACGGGTTATGAAAAACATCCTAATATCATAAGTCTATGAAATATTAGTTTATTATTGGTTGTCATGAAGTATTGTTCCATATATTATTTTAGATTCACCATGTAGGTGACCGGTCCATCACGTTGTCGGTAAGGGAGCGTTAATACTGCCGGAGACTTGCAACTTAGGCGTAGGTTTAAGGGGCCCCTGTCTAATGCGCATTAAACGCTCACTACCACCGTCCCAACTCCTCTCTACCTAAATAGATATAAATCGGACCTACTATGGCTACCATCGAAGTACGTTCTAAAAATGAATGGATGTTAGTTCTAGACAGGCCCAAGATTTTTAGTACGTTGTAGAGAGATTTAGCTTTTATACCTTCCCTTCACACTTCTACCATTTACAAATTTACTACGAACTTATTCCTAGTGAGTTCGTAATATTTATTAACCTTGATGACATAATGTTTGCGGATGTTGGTTTCCTAAGGAACCGTAAGCTCTATTATCACAACGTGCTTTAAAATTCATAAATAAAGAAATATGTCCAGCCTGGACGCCGACGCACAAATGTCCTTGGGGATTTTATATTGTTTCTAATACGTATCCATCATTATAATCTGATCCGGAGATGCTTTAAAGATAGAGTAAGGCTAGACGTTTCATTTTATAGTCCTAGTGCATTCATTCACAAAACCAATTGATCATTCGTTTGTGGTTATTTCTTTTTGCGCTCTAGCTATCGAAAGACTAACCGCTTCAAGTATGTTTTCTCAAAGCCTATTGTGACAACGCGAGTATTGACAGCTATCCAGAAGTACCGTACGTCCCACCAATACAGGCTTAGCAGTTTCAAGTGCCTCCCCGCAGATATAACAAATTTTTAGGTACCCTTACCCAATCTTACTAAATCACTCTGATCTGGGAGAATCATCTGGAACGCATTGAAATAAAATTTTTGTTATTCTAGATCCAAGTTTTTTTGACGTTACTTATCGTTTGGTTATTTACCTTTTTGAGATCGTTTAAAAAGCAACCTTCTATTTCCACCTAGAATGGAGTACAATCGATAATATTTTGTCTTACGATCTAGAAATTTAAATGAAGCATTTTCGGTTACCGCAGAAACGTACTGACCGCAAACGATAATCCTGGATCGTATGAGGTGTATCTTGTATTCCGCCTACCAAGACACAAACAGTGACATTTATTTGGTTTTGTCCTCAATCCATCCATCCAATCACAGAATTTATCCACTTCATCAGTACTTGACAGTGTTTGGGGTTACGTGTCAGTATTGCGAGATCGTCAGCGAGAGCTAAAATGTATTTTGTTTATTTATTATTAAACTTGAACCGATTTCACTACAATTTCTCGGTACTTATTGGTTTATTTACGAAGATATTAATTACAATAATAAATATTATTAGTAACAAATGGTCTTTGAAAGGATTGTTATAGAAAACTTTAATTTTGAGTAATATGACGTTATCATATCACTAACTAACTTGATATATATATAAATATGAATATAATATGTGAAAAAGATTTTTTTTTTTTATTTCTATAGAAATCTTTTTTAAGCATTCTCGATCGTCCAATACAGATTCATCCTAACAAATACTAGTAATTAGTTAATACTCAAAGATCAGATCTTTAATTAAGAATAATATTATAGGTTATAGATCTTGTATTAAATATGTAATATATTTATATGTTTAATGCGAGATCTGCTGTTTCGTTGTAAAATATTTCTAATTTTATTTAAAATTTTGTCTGCGTTCTTACTTCATGGTGAGATTCGTTCTTGTTATTCCATTAGCCGTGACATTTTAAAATTAAGTTTCAAATATACGACACGAACTTGAATTGCACCTGAGCACATCCAGCATACAGCAAACATTGTAAAAGAAAACCAAGAACAAAATAAATAATCATATTACCAACATCCTCTCTGTATTGATGGTAGCCTTAACGGAATTTTTGGAGACTATGTAATATACAAACAACTTTCTAGGTTATTCTTTTTATGACACGTTAGATGGTCTCGCTGAAGGTTCTTTAGGAATAATAAACCTTTGTTTAAAGTAAACACCTACAAGGTGTGTGACATTTATTAAATGGATTTACATTAATGTTACGCTGTGGTTTATCTCCTTATTTTATTAGGCAAATAAAAAACACTGTCTTAAATAGTTGGTGTATCGGATATTTAATAAATTTCAACTACTGCATACATCATAGCGTTATATTTTAAAAAAAAATTAATGTTTTTCCCAACACAATAACATGTAGGCCTACAAACTATGTCGAACTTAACTTTCTTATTCCAATAATAATATCTGTTGGATATTGAGGTCTTTGTAATTTTTTCTGTGGTATTGTCCTAGGAGATCAGTGTCAAAAAGGGTTGATCATAAAAAGGGCCATGTTAGTTAGGGATAAATTTATTCACGAATCTGTATAATTTTCATAGAGAAAAAAAAATTAAAATATTAATAATAAAAAAAAACATAACGTATTCGTAATTGTTGAATATATTTTGAACTATTTAAGGAATTCTTACAAGTTATATAATTATTTCTTTTATTGTATTGCAGATACAGAGGGGAATGAAAATATGTTTATATATAAATTTTTGTAAAAAGTTCTATAGTATATAAGATAATTCAAAAACAATACATGTACAGGTACAGGAGGTCGCTATAATAAAACAATACAGACATGTATCAAGGGTTTTATGACACCAAAACCATAACGCGGCCAAGCCTCCCGTAAAGTAGAGACGATCAGGAAATGTAATGAACTCAACTTGGAATTTCCTGTAACCCTGACTGATGTGCACTAAACACTCGTGACCCTATTGTCTAGAATCTTCCTTATTATGACCAACATTATTTATCACTAATTGTATTTAATGTTTTTTTTTTTAATCTAAAATTATGTAATTACTCTATGTAGTATGACTAGTAGTACATTTTTTCACCTTTGTGTAAGCTCATACATACCATGTTTTTTTGTGTCAAATAAAGATACCAGGGACCAGTTTTTGTATATCAATAAAAGATGCCATTTCGTACAATTAATATTCAAACTACCAGTAACTATAATATAAAACCCCGGACTTTTGTCTGAGTTAAGGTTTTTTACACTTTTAAAATTTGAAAGGGATAACTTAAGGTTTTTTGTTATTGGGAGTTTTTAAGATTTATAATTTTTTCTTTTGTTCTCCGTAGTTTTATCCTTGCAATTAAAATTAATCTACTGTTTCAAAGTATGGTAATTGTTATAGAAAGAGTACAAGCAATGATTTCTTATTTAGTAAGTAATATAGATTACAATGAATTTTTGTTGGTTTTTGTGACGTGTATAAGACTAAATTAATAGGAATTTTAACAATATAGTTTTTCAAAACAAAGAAATCAAAGTCAAATTTATTTTATAAAAAGAAATAGTATTAATTTAACATATTTCTTTTATATAGTAAGAGAGCGAAATACTAAACCGGCAACCTTTTTATAAATTCTTACATTTTATTTAAAAAATTTTTTTTTTTCTATTGATAGTGTTACTTACTATTAACACTTTAAATTTTAATAGCTTTACCTTAGATATTAATAATATTACAATATCTTCTATTTTACTTTTAATTAATTTGTTACGTGATAAACCAACGGTGTAGTTATTAAATGAAGGAAGAACCAAGACTTTTATTGCAAAAAAAAAAAAGAAATATATAAAATAAAAAATATTACCCGCCGATTATTTTTTAAATATTTGTATTTTAAACACGTATCAAAATTAGTTTCAATAAACGAGAAGTGAAATCATCAATGACGCAAAATCCCGCCAAGGTCCTAAGTGATAATGTGACAAGATTTAGAAAACGATTTACCTCAATAATTGACTTTCGTACTCATTTTCCTCGAACCTATTTAAGAAGCAATTGAATTAAATATAAACTATGTAAAACAGGCGATTAGAACTATGTCAATGATGAATGTATTGATTAATTTTGAATCCTTCATAAACTATGATAACGTACTTATATATTTTTTAAAGTGTTACATAAGTGTTTTTCAAATAATAAAAGGTACTACATACATAACTAGAAGCTGCATGTACATACATTAGGATAACATAAATAATATACTGAAAATAAAACATAACAAATTTAATGATATCATTATAATGTATAAGATATAGAGATAGAAACTGCGACGAATGGAATATGTTGTATCTCAAGTACAGGATTTACCTCTCCACGTACAAATCAGTCACACTTGATATTATTTGTTAAACTGATAACGATCCTCGCGGGACGTGAGGAAATGCGTTGAAAACATAATTATAAAGATATTATTTTAAATAAAGATACATTCCGATCACCATAGGATATAATAGAGTTAACTTAAGGAATGAAAAATATTAAATAGTTGTAACTAGAATTAATAAGTAATTCGAACAAACTGTTAATGATTTTTGAATGTTAGTAGCTTTCTAAGGATTTCAAATGCTTTTATTTGTTTCATCATCATCATCATCAGCCTATCGGAGCTCACTGCTGAGTAAAGGCCACTTCTCACATGGAGAAGGTTACAGCATTAATCACCACGCTTGCTCAAGACGGGTTTGCGATTTCAATCTTATAATTTGAAATTATAAGACCAGGTTTCCTCACGATGTTTTCCTTCACCGTCCGTCAGTGGTGTCTAAATACTCTTAGACACTACATATGACTCGGAAAAGATTACATTGGTACTTGCCAGGTTTCAAACCCACGCCCTCATGTATGAGAGGCGGGCCTTTAACCTCCAGGCCACCACGACTATATTTGTTTGTTGTGGTATAACTTTATTTATATAGTGATTTTCATTATTGTTTTTGAAAAAGGTTTTTTTTTTTTTTCAAATTATGTCTATTTAACATTAGAATTTTTTTATATTCTAAGAGGGCAAATAAGCATATGAACTACTAAAGGGAACTAGTCGCCATCGCTTATGGAAATCTGCAAAAAAATGAGTGGTGCGGATGGGTGGCTGGCTTTGTTCGTGGAAGAGCAGCCTTAATACCCGATATTTGAAAGACTCCATGGTGTAGCTCTTTGAGCGAAAGATCGGTCCTCCTTTAGACGGTAGTCTCCTGGATGTGTCCACAAAGACAGTTGACTTCGATGTTACCACTATGGGTTCTGTACAAGAACGATTACATGCGTGTGAGCTACCGTTAGCCACCGTTAGCTACCGTTATCCAAAAGAAAGGATGGGAAAAAGACAGGGTCACCAGAGTTCTCACTCATCGGATGAAAGGCAGCCATTAAAGACTACTTCTCGCCGAGTTTCTGTGAGAGTGTGGTACTTCCTTGGTCGATCCAGCTCAGGTTCGAACTGTAGTAATATGGCCATAGCTAGGATCCACCACCTAAAAAGTATTGATAATTAGACAGATTAGTTTACAAACTACTTCAAATTTGAAGGAAATTACGTGACACTCATTTCGACTTTTAATAAAAGTCACTACACTTTTGATATTTATTGTGTACTATCTATAGCATGAATTTTTTATCTTATCATACAATCTTTAAATCATACTGCTGTTAACTTCGAAAAAAACGAATTCTTTTTATGTACAAAAAGCATACATATTTGTTCGTCTGCTATAAAAGGTATTCCAATATACACACCACTCTTCAGAGGTTTTACCTTAGAAACTGTAAAAATCGGTGGGCTGAGTTATGGCTTAGACGAAGTCAAACGTTCAGAGCCGGATATTAAATACGTAGAACCATGTACATGTTACATACAAATCGTACGATCAATCATTTACGTTTAATTATTACTGACATTTAAATGAAACTAATATTTACATGTGAATGTTTCACATCTCGTCAGCCCGTGGTCAAGGTTGCTGCAAAGTAACCGAAACGTCGGCAGTGTGTAGTTTTAAAAATATTAAAATAACGCGTAGTAATCCGAAAATATTAGTTTCATTTAAATGAATACACGCGACAGTCTAAGATCTCATGAATACTGACTATGTTTAAATTTGGGTACAATAAGTTAAAACTATATCGATATCATCTTATTATCAGCGGTATGAACATGACGCTATATTTTGATGATTTTTTTAATGTATTTTTTTAACATATTTAAACTATTATGAAATCTAGAGAAGTAGATCGTAATACAAGTATTTCATATTTTTAATTGAACCATAATATTTTATATTTCTGAATTAAATTCGCGTTTTTAAGAATATTCACGTTTTTTATTTAAAATTTTCCATTTAGTGTAATATAATGTTGTTGATGAAAGTGAATCTAAATCCTTCAAAGTTATTATTTAAAGTTAAAAAATATTTCGATACATTTTTATTATAGAACAAGAATTGTTGACATATTACTATTTATATTATTGTATATATTTTACATTTCTAAATTTTGAGGTAAAATAACATGATTTTGTATTTTAATTGTAACTCCAAAATAACGGTTTATATAAAATATAATTCAGTTTGAGAGATAATCTTGAAATATTTCACTGTTTACAATAATCAATCCTAAACTATTGTAAGTTTTTTTAGAAAATAATATCTTGATTTTTAAAGAAGTATTTAGTCCTTAACCCTGCATCTCCACGACTTAACTAAATAAATGTCTCGTTTACTTAACCCATAAAGAAAGTTAAGAAGAGTCGCCGTACATCTATAAAATACGACCCACTGATCGATGGTTCCTGGCAAATATAGAATAATGAAAGTTTCGCTCATCAAACGACATTTAAGCAAGATTCAAGGTTATTCTATTTCCGTCGTAAAAGGCGTCATATAACATTTTAAAATTGTATTCGCTTTAAGTTGACACGGGAACGATTCCTTAGTTAATAAAATGATAAGCAACGCTTTATTGATAAAAAAATAATAAAACCTTGAAACTAAATATTTTTAATGTATCAAAATCGGAAATAAAAATTTAACATGTTTCGGAAGTAAAATTGCATTGCAATATTATAAATATTCATTAAAACAAAATCTCATACGATTATAAATGAAAGGTAAACGACCTCAGACAGATAAACAGAAACCGTACGTATTGATTTAGAAAAATCTTGACATTTATTTACACGGACCGATTTAAGATTCAATAGCGTTTGTTTGTCTCTATAAATAATATTCAACTATTTAGTTTTCGTTTCGATACTTTATTCTCTATTAATGAATTCCTTTTAAAATAACAAAATTTCCCTTCATGGTTTTATTTATTGAGTTATCTTTTATTGCATCTATATCAAGCCAATCAAACAATACAAATATATTACTAACATCATGAATACTAAAATATTGAATCAAAATCGGAAGGATATCCGCGGTATCAAAGGATCTAGGTGCTATATATAAGAATGCCGTGAGCGGCGCGGGCGCACTGCGCCGCTTCCTGCACTGCCAAGGCGCTGCCCTTGTCGTGTCCGAGTAGACGCAAACGAATAGTTAGTCTCTACGCGAGTGGACTGTGAAGTTTAGTTAAATTAATTTAACGGACCATTCCAATTAATTGGACTATACTCTTCTGTTTCGAAGAACTATTCGGCTTATTCTAAGATGGGCGTCGAAAATGATACACATTTGGCAATACCAAGTAAGTTTTATTATAAATATATTTTGAATGATAATTTCTTTTAATTATTAGTACAGTTTATTGACAACTAAACTTAGTTTATTATTTACTGCAATTAATATATACCTAGTATACATAGCTGTTATAACAAAAATTTTAATATATTATATTTTATATCTTAACGTGACACCTCCTTTTAGTAAACTCATAATAACCCAAAAAGTGTTGTATTATAATATTATTGCTATAACAATTTTATACTAATATTTAATTCGGATCAATGAATAATCCTAACTTAAAGTTATTAAGACAAAAAAATCTTTCTATAAAATGTGTTCTCATATTTTCTATATTAATTTATTTCACTCTGCACATTGCTCTGTTTTTGTTTTTGTTATAATAAAACTTAAAATCATAAATCCTTCGTAATTTGATCCAAAATTATAAATCCACGTTTATAGCTAGTAACATTAAAATCATTTTATCATAAATCAACTTCTGTATCGCGAAACATATGACACTAACTTTTGTTGGAATTTAAATTTGACAGCAATTTATAGTAAAATTATTCACAATTATTCATATAATTGTAATGTGAAATTTGTGTTTGTCTGTTTTTTCCAAACAACCATTTCAGCCTCCGTTACATTAGAAAGAAAAATTCAATGAAAGTAGTTTGTTGTCTTAATTGTTTTGTTAATTGATTAATAATAAAACGTTAAAAAAAGATTTAATTATTGAAAGTTAGTATAACACAATGAATTTATTATGAAAAGAGCCATTAGTAAATCAATATGATCATACACCACCTTAATATAGTTAGTTATTAAAATGTCAACAAAAAAAAACGACTGCTATAGAATCGTACCTATAGTTGACATTGTTACAGTTAAAAATAATTAAGTCTGAATCGTGACATAAAAAACTTAATTATTTTATTGTATACCAAGGGAAATGATTGTTATACTAATTCTAGTTTGACTGTAGTACAATTCTATTTGATTCAGATAAATAAATGATGTGGGTGACAGCACTTAATAAATACGTTAAACAGTAAACAAAACACTTACATACTTTATATATATCATATATGTATATCTGTGTGTGTATGTGTGTTTTAACGATTAATTGTTTTTTTTTTGTTTAAATACACAAATTTATCGTGACAGATCAGACAGACAGCATCTCATGCAATATACGTTAGAATATCTGTTATATCTGTTAAGATATTTTCGTGATGCCACAATACGAATTATTTATTTTCAGTCACCTCAAACACCGGAGGTTTCTTATTTGCCTTTTCGTTTTTAATATTACAAGTTCCTATCATTGTAAACAGTTTCTACCTCCGGAATTCTAAGTAATAATTAAGTTAATCTCCGTGTGTCAGTAGTTTTTTTTTGTAATGGTCGCATTTAATTTTTATGCGAACAGTTTTACCGGTTTTTTGGTTTGCTGACTTTATTTAAATATATTTTTGTTGAAAAAAAAACTTTTTTTAAGATTTTTAATATCGGTGTAATTATCTGTATGACAATAAAATTGCGATCACATCATTAGATCACAGCCATTATGTAAGCAAATTAATTTCGAGGTCACTTCAACTGGCGTACCCTTGTAGGTTGAAAAATGTTAGGATTTCTTTTGTATTATCAACGTTTTCAACAAAAGATGCGCTTCACAGAAACCCATTTGCTTTTTCATTCCCTACAGTTTAGATAGGATTAATTAAGAAAGAAAAGTTGTGTGATGTTATTCGTTTCAAAATCTTTCTTCGAAATTGTTTAAAATATAGCCGATAAAATTTAAGTACTTATAATGAAAAATTATTAAAACATTTTATTATAATCATTTACTGCACTGCACTGACTGAATCCAGGTTATGGACGTCGTTTTGAGAGTACTCAATATATTAGTAGATAAAAATAGACCAGAGTATACACTGAAATTACTTGAAACATTATAATTTACCTAATTTAAACTTTCTCGTCGCTTTAATTCTTAACCCTGAATCGTGACATTATAAACGCAAAAGTGATTTGAATATTAATGTTCATTTTCCACTCAACACTTATAATACAACGTAACTGTAAGCTGAAACTTTAACCTCATATTTAAATACTTGCCTTTTTTATTTCTAACAATTCTCTTTCAAACGATTTAACAGTTTTTCAATTAACGATACTTTAGAAGTTATGGACCAGAACAAAATTTATGAGTACAGCATAGATACAAATACATAGAACTGCAACCTAATCTTGTCGTTTCTTCATAAATTAAAAACTTCACTCGTATATTTTGTTATATACAACCTAACTATCGACATTTTTAACTTCAGAGTTATATTATTAAATAGGCGTAAAAAATAATATCAAAGGATTTGAAGATATACAGCATATTTCTATAAACTAACATATTGATCTCGTTGGCCACTGATATATGGTTACCTCAAAGGAATTGCAACTTCGGATAAATTGTAGCATAATAGACATACGCAAAGTTTTGTGGAAGTTGAAAAAAATTACTAATGTACACAACACGATTTCGAAATGATTTAAGTAAACTTTAACATGCCCAAAACCATTTAAACTCAATTTATAGATTAGAATTCATTAGATTCTTAGCATCTTTTTAATTTTAGTACAGGGTTTTAATAACGAGTTAACTTATTACTAGGCGAATTATATTTAATTGAGTAATAATAACATTATTAATTTATTAATAAATAGTAACCCATTAATGAGAACAAAGAAGAATAATTAGTATTCCTTACTGATAGTATTTAAAGCAAGGAAATTAATTATTTTCAATATTTATCTAATTGCGTCAGACTTTGAATTTAGGAACAGCACAAATAATAAATACAAATTAGTTTTGATTAAATTTGACTAATAATTAATTGTTTAGATTGTCAAGGATAGTATCGTATATAGTACTGGTATCTTTAGGTATTTAAAGGTTGCAGCGTTTTAATTTATTTATAAATAGACATTGTTATTGACTAATTTAGAAAACGTTACCTTTATTGATTGTGTCACAAAAATACCTGCAAATGAGCTAGCTCAAAGTGTTGTTTTTCCATTATTGTGGATTTAAATTAAATTACAAGTAAGCATATAATGATGACCAGACATTTGTATTTGAATGTAGATAATTATCTTTTTATATGAGTTATTATCAAATAGCGATGATTATTTCTTCAAGATAATGATACAACTAGTATCTAAATTTATGGTTCTATGACATTTTATCATTTTCGCAAAGGAATAAAAAGAAATGATTAAGTGGAAAAAGTTATTGCTGTTGTTTGTGAAAATGGTTTATAAAATAGTGAAAAAAACTACAAAAATTAATGTGAGTCTCAATGTGTCCAAACACAGTAGCAGTTTTGACGGTAAGTGTGTTTGAATTACCACTCACGATAAAACGAGATTGATAAACAACTTTGTGATAGTGAAACACGAGGATTTAATGTTTTGTATTTAGAGATGAAATAATGAAAACGTTTCAAATAAACGACACAAAAACAGACAAACAAAAAATTGCGAAGACGCTAAAAATCCACAATAAAACTATAGTAAATAAAACAACGCATCCTCCAATCACTGTAGGTACATAATAATAAATACTTTAAATTTCTATAAAATAATAAATAAAACAAAAATGTTCTTAATGAATTTCTAACTCTGATAGTGTTATATTTTTAATGGTTTGTGTTATGTAACTCATATCCCGTGAAGTAAAAACTAAACTGAATAAAACAATAATGAAAATGTATCCGTGAGAAATCGCCTTATGCAATGATTGCTCTGTGTGCTACAATTGAGACATACGATGACATTACATTTATTTCACGAGTGGTGAACGATTCAGATTAAAAGGTTTCGTACACCAATAAAGAGCCAATGAAATGGACTGTAAATATTAATGTTATAATCCGTAAAGTCTGCAGCACGCACGGCGTTCATGCAGACTTCACATACTCGTACAAAAGTGTAACAATGAATTTATATAATGGATACATTCAAACCACACATCGGATACACAGGTCATTAGATACGTGCGTTGCGTTACTACGACATGTAATCATATTTTGCCGAGATTCATACAATAGCAAATTGTTACTTGAATTTCAATACAAATTTATAGCATGAAAATTTGGGGTATCGGAGACATTAATACTTTAATGTTACATGTACAATACATGAATACAATCACTGTTTTTGAATGGAGTTGTGATTTGTCGTTATTTATAAAGATAATAATTAGCGCTGTCTGAACTTATGTAAAAGTATGTTCTGTGAACAGAAAAGATTAAATCTTATGGTTAATGCAGAATTAAAAGTTAATGCAAGTGAATATTTAACGCAAATAATGTAATTAATGATAAACTTTTCAAGAACGATTAATATGTAAAAATTGAAAATTTATTTGTTGTGTTAGACCTGGACCTGACTGTTACAATATTAACGTATTATCGGTTTATCCAGCGCGTATGTTTGGTGTCCGACATGTTGTTGTGTCGCTGCTCTTCCTCGCCACCGTTGTCTCGTACGCCACACGTGTCAGTATGAGCGTCACTATTCTTGCCATGACAAAAGAAAATAACTACGGATATCAGGTAAAAATTTCAGAGCTTACATCTAATTTATTCTTTGTTTATGAAATATGTCTCATGAAAGGGCCTTTTCGATAACATTATAAGAGTCATTGTGCGAATATGGAGTTTGAAATAGTGCTCTTTATTATAAAAGGTGATATGAATATACTTATAAGAAATAAAAATCTAGAAAGATTAAATTATTTATGAATTCAGGAACTTACAAATGAATTAATTTTACCATGAATTCGGAATAGAATTATCAACAAAGAAATATTTTGGGCGCATAACACAAAATTGTCTTACACCGTAGTTAAGATACGACTTTCTAATTTTCCGTATCGCAAAGTTTAATTAGAAACTTTGTAAACGTATAAATGCTACTTTTCCTAATGAAAGTTCGTAAACAGTTAAAATTTCATCCCCGCCCATCTAGAATTGGATTTTATTCGAAAATATTTTGGTTATGTTTATTAATGAGATGTTATCATATAACTCTTTGGATAAATGGTCGTTTCTATGTTATGTCCTGTTATTATAATTTTATTTTCATAATAAATTAAAACTTAATTTTTACCCCTTAACACTACTTAGTAAATTAGTTTCATTAAAATCATTTGGTCCGTACAGGTGTTCGATTGGAATAAAACAATTCAAGATACGATTCTATCTTCCTTTTTTTGGGGCTACATAGTTCTACAGATTCCAGCAGGTGTATTTGCTGGTCGTTTCGGTGGCAAGATGCTGATACTTGTGTCTATGATAGTGACCGGCTTGATTAACTTGATTGTACCGATCTCCGCAGTGAAGGTGAGTACTACATTACTTACTTTCAAATGATACGAAGTATAACTTACAGCAATAAATACGTTTGCACTGAAATAAAATAAAAAAAAGGATAGAATTAAAAGCAGTTGGAAATAAATGCTGACAAGTCAAGGTTTTAACGATTCAACAAAACGTCCATCAATTGTAGTCGTAAAAGAAAGCCTACCGTAATTCTTTTTTATAGATGCTTCGGAAGACCGAGACGAATTAGTGTAATTTGTTACTGATCCGAACCACCTCTTTAATGCCACATTTAACCCCTTCCTAATGACAGGCAAATTAAACTCTTTTTGTACGAACTTGAATTTATAGTGATATATTTAATTAACACTGGAAACAATAAATAACAATATCTTCTCGATTCAATTAGGATATTAAATTTTTTTTTAGGGAGATTGGATGGCAGTCTGCGGTTGTAGGATAGGTATGGGTCTTTTCCAAGGAATATTGTATCCAAGTCTTCATGGACTTCTGGGACAATGGGCTCCGATTACAGAGCGAAGTCGTATGGGCACCTTCGTATATTCTGGTAATATATGTCACTATCTAGCTTGATACGCCTGTAATATTTAATATTTATTTTATTTTTATCAGACATTCTATTTTATTTATCAAAGGATCACAATTGGGAACCGTTATCGAGATGATGTTGGCTGGTGTTTTGTCGGATAGTAAGTTTGGTTGGCCGTCTGTTTATTACGTTGCTGGCATTACCTGCATTTTATGGTCAGTTCTGTGGATCATATTCGGAGCTTCTAACCCCGCTGAAAGCAAATGGATATCTAAAGAGGAACGGAAGTATATTGAAAGCAACGCAGGATCCTCTAACGCTAACGAAAATAAAGTATACTTATGTTTAATAATAAATGTTTTATATAGTTATGGATATTACTAAAAGACTAAGCAGTGACATAAAATTTCGTGTGGTCTTTCAGAAAATTCCAGTACCATGGAAAAGTATTTTAACTTCATTGCCGTTTTGGTCAATTTTACTATCTCATTGTGGCCAAAGCCTCGGCTTTTGGACACTGCTAACAGAAATGCCGTCTTATATGGATAAAGTTCTCGGAGTAAATATAAAAAGTGTGAGTAGCTTTCTTACATTAAGATGTCATTTAATTTGTATTTACATAAATTTATTTTATCATAAAGGAACAGTTTATAATGCTATGTTTGTCTTTATTGAATAATATTATATATCGCTAAGCTTGACTTTATTAAAATTTATTTTGTAAGAAAATAAATTACAGTATTTAAATTAATATCTAATTTTTATATATTGTACTAAACTTTAATCTATATAATTGTAAAATTTCAAGATTTAAAAAAACCTTCATCACAATAACAAGTTATAATATCTACTTTTCTCTCAGACTGGTTACCTTTCGGCGTTACCCTACGTGGCCATGTATATCCTCAGCTTTGTATTCAGTTGGATTGCCGAATATCTGGTCAACAATAACGTCACCTCTCTCTCTTCCACGCGGAAGATCTTCAATACGATCGGTATTATTTTTTTGCTTTCAGAATAATGAACAAAATATTTGTATAAATATTACTTTTACCGCGTATCATGGTATCTGTAAAATAAATTTATTTCAGCATTTTGGGGTCCAGCCGCTTCACTGCTGGCTCTATGCTACATTCCCGCGGGCCACCTCACACTTGCTGTGGTTATGCTTACAATAACTGTTGGACTTAATGGAGCTCACTATGTTGGGTTTCTGGTGAGTTTTACTCTAAAACTAATTAATACACTATTAATAAACTTAATTAAACTTGTAATAATCTATTTTACGTCATAATTTTTTTTAAACATTATTTTTTTTATGAAATACAATATAAAAAGTAAACAATTGTAAAAATAAACTTAGCTCGTTCAGGTAATCCGTCTCAAAGGAATAATTTTTTTATTTTGATATTGCTTCCAGATTTCTCATATTGACTTATCGCCAAACTTCGCTAGTACCTTGATGGGTATCACAAATGGCTGCGGAAACATATTCTCTATAATGGCACCTTTAAGTGTGTCAGTCGTTGTCTCGGATGAGGTAAGGAAAATATGTTTTTTATATGTATATATAATACTAGAATTATATTTCAAATAACGCCCATATAGTTTATGACAACATTGTCTTTAAGTCAACTAATAATATATGTAATACAGATTAATTTTCATTATATATATTCATTGCAGAAAAGTGCAGCTGACTGGAGGAAAGTGTTCTTTATATCTATAGCCTTTTATTTTCTCAGCAATCTCTTTTTTATTCTCTTTATGTCTGGGAATGTTCAAGATTGGAATGAACCACAAAGCAAAAACACTATCGGTAAGTTTATTTGCTCCGTCATACTAATACTGTTTGCATGTTAATCAAAGTAATTGACATTCATATAGAAAATAGTTTTGATTGAAATTTACTTTTACATAAAAAATAATGATAAGGTTTTATGCAATGCGACCAATAAAGTCTAAACACTAAATGAGATTGAACGTCATCTCAAAACATTATAAATGATCCGGGTGATGTCTCGGAACGTCGAGTCATTCCTCATAAATTTTAAAGATTAATGGTTTCTCTAAATTCATTTCCAAATAATATTTAATTTATTCTGATAACTTATTAAACGTCTTAATTATTATAAATAAAAATCTTCAACATGTTACAGAGGAAGGAGAGAAAAAATCTAAAAAGGAGAAAACTGGAGAACACAAGTTTTAAAATAATTTTAAATCACTTCACACGAAGCGGACTAGTCATAGTAATTAAACAAGCAATTTGCTTCAACATGCTTGACAGTTTTGTGATATAAACACTTTACTTATATGTGATAGTGCAGTAAATTATGTTTTTATGCAGTTGGAATTTAGTTTGATAGACTCATCTGGATGATATCATGACAGGAGGTCCTTTTGTCATAAAAATATTAAGTTCAACAGGAAATATACCTAACGTAATATTATATGAGAAGAGATATTAAGTTTAAGGAGACGATTAAATGTGTACTACTTAATAGTAAATGAGATACAAACAAAGCCTCGCATTCTCGTGTGACATTCTTATTAATTAGTGTTTTTATTTAAAGAAGCCTTTAAATTTGTTTAGATAACATATGAATTCAAATTGTTTTATAATTTTTTTAACGGATGCGTGTTTATAGTTATAATAAATAAATATTTATTTTTGTAACACATAGTGAAGAATACCAA
This sequence comes from Danaus plexippus, assembly GCF_018135715.1. NCBI lineage: Eukaryota > Metazoa > Arthropoda > Insecta > Lepidoptera > Nymphalidae > Danaus > Danaus plexippus. The sequence continues at coordinate 259,614 of NW_026869850.1, read as the reverse complement.
AGCTTACGATGTTAAATAATAAGATACTCCATTTACACTTATTAAATAAATGTAGGAAAAATCTTCAGATTTATCTAAAACTCTTTCATAATAATAGTGCCGCAAATTTTCTTTTCGCAACGCAATATAAGTTATAATAAAAGTCACATCACTTTCTTGCATTTTTGTATTCTCTGTTAGAATCTATTTAACTAGAAAATTGTTAATCAAAATATTAAGTTTAAACTAGTTACATCTAGATGTTAATCAATCAATGGACCCTCGGCTGGCTGGTGATTGAGTTATGACTTATGATGACATTTAAATTGTTTTCATTTATAATATTACCAGATTATCGCAAATTGTTATTCTTCATAGTTTTAAGTGTAATATATTAAAATGACATCTTTGTATGGTAATATGAAATATAAATTAATTTATTGTGAGTGCAATAAAGACAGTTTTATAAAAGAACTATTAAAACTTCATGTTTGGTGACAGTTCCACCTGCATACATACATACATATACATAAAGTAATGCCATGTAAAGGAAATAAATTATTGAAAAATTCCAAAATATCGCAACAATCTAAAACCGGTCACGATGCATCAACGTGACGCGAAACTTTAATAGATAATTTTATAGCCGTACCACAGCAATAACACAGACATTAAAGTTTTACATGATTCTAGGGAGAAAACTTGAATTAATTTAACAGAGAAAACTTTAAATTTCACCCGCAATATCTTAGTGGCAAAAACGTAATTTTTTAAACAAATTAAGCCTTTACATCTCGTCAGGTATTCAGATACTAGAACCGTAATTATAATAAAATAAAATTCGTAAAGTTATAATGATCGATGTACATACTAAGTTAGTTTTGTGTAACTTTTAAAACGTTTTATCTTTATGTGGAGAACATCTTACTTAAGAATTCTTCTCTACTCTAGTGTACCACAAAAAAAACTCCATAAAATAAGTTTAAAGCAGAGATGAATATAAAATCATATTTTTAACAATTTGGTGTTCGCTTTGAAAACAGTAAAAAAATCTTGTTTTAATTTTTTGCTCTAATACTGCAAAAATAATATTTTTTTACTCGTTAAAAATAATTCATTCCTTTGACAATGAAATGAAACGAAATCCTGAAAACCCCAGTTTTGTGGAATTTTTATTACAAGTGAGCGATAATAAATAGCCATAGAATATTTTAACACGTCGCTTATATTTCACGGAACTCGTTAAAAAAAATTATAAACAAAAAATAAAGTCTATACCAATTCTATAACTTGAAAAGATATTATTGAATTATTCCTCTTTCTTATCCAGTTATATTCTCTTACATTACATTCGGATATATGTAGTCACGTTTAATTCTAAAGCATCTTTTCTCCCCTAAAATGGATTGAAGGCTACGAAAAAGCTTCTGAATAATATCAATATCTTATTTGCGTTGAAACAAGACCTATACTAAACTGGTATTTAAATAAAACTTAAAAAGTAAAGAATATCTCCATCAAACATTTCTCGTTTAATTTGATATACCTTACTGTGTTTAAATACTATATTATTCGTAGTACAACAATTGTCATTTCGTTGGTCCCTATAATGTGGCAGAAGTTAGACGCGAGAATTTTTTTTAATAAGAACATGAACACATTATGATTCATTATGAAGTCAGAGTCTTGTTTCTTTTCAATTAACTAGTGAGTTTCCCAGATTCGGTTTAAAATATGCGTGCATTCACATAAAAAAAATCGTATACAATACGTTTACTGATATGACTTATGATGTGTGACTTCAGGAACTAAAAATACCAATGTAAAATAGTCCTTTCAACGCTAGCGGATTTAAAATGATAAAAACAAATAAGCAATTTAAATAAGGAAAACCTATGATTTTCTGTTTAAGTACACATAGTTAGTCATAAACCAGCTTGGCAATTTGCCAAAATATATAGTCGTCAAATAATTGTCTATAAAGCGGCAATCTTCTATGACTATACTGCTTCAGACAAAGCAGTATTGGTAGCATGTCAATCTCTCCGATGCACTATAACCAGCCAATATATTACTTAGCCGGAGACATTAAAGTTATGTTGGTATTAACGTATGTCCTTAACTTAAGGCGAATTTGTTTAAAAATTAATTTAAACACAACACTTCCTATAAAAGTATTTCTTTAAAACCCTTAACCTTATTAAACAGACTTCAAACTCATATGTTAGACAGTTGACCCGTGGAATACCAGCCACGAACATCAAATCAGTTTGAAATAACCGTCAAGCTACTAAGGCTCCATGCAAAACACATTTATTTAAAAGAAAAAAAAAATAAGTATTTACGAATAATAACTAACAGAGATTTCTAGAAAGTATTTTATTTAAAAAGGTACCTAAAGTCACGAAAAACTTCCAAATACCTTCCGAAGAAACACCAGCAACCTGATCAGGAATAAACTGTTTTGTGTCTTGTTGAATTCTTTTTATCAAAGCTTCAGCATCACTCAATCGGGAATTGTATTATTAGTAGATTTATTACTATAATGGACGTGAAACCTATAAAATTGGTTTTGTTTTACAGGTTAACGAATTTTTTAACATTCTTTTGATTAACTAAGAATAATTCGTATTAATTGTGTGAATATATTCAGTATTCTTATTAAATGAATATTTATTATATTTTTCTTTAAATTAATATAATTACCAACAATAACTCTATTTAACCAATATTTTTATTTTTTTTGAGTAAAATAAATAGTTTCCAGTATGCATGTACATACATGACTATACAATTTTTAATGATAACTACAACTAAACCTTTTATAAAAAGAGGACCACTTTTTAAAAAGTATTGTTTTTATTTAAAAAGCCATCTCTACATTTGAACACGAACTTATAACATCAAGAATTTACGTACGTATATATCCCGGAAAGCAACTTTTTCACTACAGCCAGCAGATGGGGCTTTTAAGGAATAATCTAAGTCAAGATTATTTCTTTCTATATAAGAAATTGTAGTTACTTATCGTTTAACGAAAACGTTAATATACATAGACCTTCTTAATAATAATTTGGCATCAATTTATATAAAAACTGGACGTTCTCAAAAAATGTGAGACAACAATAAATGAAATCGTACAAATACGGGTCCCTTTATGAATCTAAAAATTCCTCCTCGACAAGTACATTTAATCAAGTTAAAGGCAGCTGGGAAATGTATACCTAGATTTATGCAAGAATTTTGACTATCTCCTTATTTTTTTTTAAGACGTCAGAAGTAGAAAAGTTAGGCAGCTGCTAAAAATTATTAAGGTCCTCAACTGCCATCCCAGATGAGTTCGAGAGCCAACATACAATTAAAAATATGCAACTACAAACCAAAATATTGACATCCCAGAAGGATGTTACTGATACAATTTATTAAAATTTATAAGGGTTTTAAAAAAGGGACTTGCTTCACTTATACTATATTAAATTATGTATTTTAATTCTTTTGAGCTTTTTGAAATTATAAAAAGTAATTATTATCTGCTCATTAAAAAAAAGAAACGAGATTAAAGTTCGATATGAAATGATCAATATATAATAAAATATTCTCTGTTAAAATCTCTAAATAATTGTTTGCTACGTATACGTACATGAAACTCATACAAATTAATATATTCCTACAAAAATAACAAAGTAAGCATTACAAATACATAAATATACCAAATGACTGTTTTAAAAATTTAAAAGTTTCAACGCCTTCAAATTTTAAAATAATTCTTTAACAATTTCTGATTATCTAAAGCAAAATATCCATTAATCTGTGGTAAGTAATTTTCTGCTTTACTTTTTAGTATCCTGTTTGAAGTTGGTTGTTCTTTTTATTAAAAATAATCTTATCTGACTCGCTAATGTTTTTTTTTAATTAAATCGTCTAAACTTCAGAGAACGATAATTTAGAATACAACTGCCACTCTGTATATATAAATACAATTAAACGGCAGAAGTATGTGGTAAGGTTTAATGGAACACAATAAAACCCAACAAAATCTCCATATCTTACCAAAACCAGACTATTTTATATATTATTGATGAATTGAGTTTTATACACCATACCACATATGGTACACAAGCCTTTTTTTTAACAAGGACAGGACAAAAAGTGTTGCCATTCTTATGTTGTATTCATTACCGATAACTTTTTCTAAGGTTAGACAATATGCATTACTCTGTTCCAACCGCCATAACTAGAGTCGTTTTGTGGTGGCTCTCGATAATTGTGCGAGACGAATTGTGTCTTTTCGCAAATGTGTGGGTTTGTGTCCGGGCAGAGTTGACCGAGATCCACCTTTTCTGTGGCATATTCATGAAATTTGTTCGTATGTCACCCCTTTCATAACCGCCTCGATTTGCAGGCTGTTACGAACCACTGGTAACCGATGCTATGACGATTTGGGTTTGGTGAGCATTTTAACGGACTCCTTAACCTTCGGCGAACTTTCTGAACCCGGCTTAAGTTGCACTCCTGTGCCTGCTTCGGAGGAGGCGGAGCAGCAAGTGACTGCGCTTTTTTAGCAACCTGCTAACAATTGTCGTCCACTCTTTCTTCTTCCTAGGAGTGAAGTAAAAGGACGCACCAGGAGTCGGCAAAATAAGAGAGTTATAACTTTTTCGACTTTTCCAAGCGATACTAATCTGTAATACCATAAAAGCCGTGCTAATCTGTAATACCATAAGAGCGAGAGCGACTTTCGCCGTTGAAGTCCTCATCTCGGTGAACTCAAGTCTGTCACCGGTGGGACTCCAGCACACCTTTTAAGCTCTCCATTTCCCTATGAAGACGCGCATTGTTTGCTCGAAGGCGGCACGTTGCCTCCATATCAGTATTAACCACATTTGTTATAGCCGAGAGCATTTTTATTCTTAATGCAACAGGACACAACATGATTGTCACATATTTTTTTATTTAAATGTAAATAGTAACGGTTATTTTATTATTATAGTTTCTGGAAAGTTTTGTTGTCAAATAATTATTAAACAAATTGCCGGTAGTCAAAGTAATTTTGATCATATCACGACTTTGTACAAACATTTTCAGTACCTTATTATTGATGTATGTATTATCGTTTAGATTTTGTCCCTAAAGCTTTGAATAATATTTGTGATATTAATTTATATTAACTTTCTTTTTTTTAATATATTAAACTTTTTTTTTGTATATTGTTAAACGTATTCCGTTACGCAATATTTTTTGAAAACTACATTTTTCCTTTGTTTCTTAGATATGTTTGAAGAAAGTTTTAATATTATCTTTATTCAGATTGATACCAGCCCAATGATTTTTCAATTTAGAACGTAAATAAAAGAATTATTGTATTTCCTAATAAATATTACCCATTTAGCTGTAAACCTAGGGCACCGACTTTAAAAGGTGATTAGATATTAAGAGATTGTATATATTTAGTTGGGTGCTAAATTAGATTATTGGAAAGTAAATAGAAATAGTGTTCGTCTATCTACATTAAATAAGAAATTCAGTCGAATTTTGTGCCGATATTTAGAGTTTATTGTTAGATAGGTGAAGTGAGGAAATACTATTTACGTGTAAAATTATTTTTTGCTTTTTAGTTTATGTGTTCCTATGTTACTATTTTGCGAAGCTGATTTTTTACTTAAAAATAATTTCATTTCTGGCTTTTTGGTGTAATTTTAAAAATATGTACGTGAGATACAGGAGCTGTTTCCAGATGGGGCGACCTTCCTTGGGAGCATCTCGCGTGAAAAAGAGTCGATCTCAAGAGTCTTAATTTAATAAACATGATCGTCTTCTTTAATTTAATACAGCACGATGCCTTCAAGAGTCACCCGAAAAACGTGAAGAAAGACTTCCTCAAATACATATTGACATAAAAATAATTGATTTCGCTCAATTTTTAGAGGATTCCATTATAAAAACCTGACTTGGTGACCATGATACCTTTCTGATATAAAAAGAATTCGAAGATATAGGCCCAGGAGTATTCGATAAATCACGAAACATACAAAATAAAATATTTCCACAAATTGAGAAACTCCTCTTCATTGAAGTGGGATAAAAATAACAAGATTGATGTAGTCAGTATTCTATAACTTGTGTGATACATATTATAATAATGTCTTAAAACTTCTCTGTCAATCTAAAAAAGAAAAGAACAATAACTACATTAATATCTAAATTCTGAATTTAATAACATATATATGTAAAAGAAAGTTGTGTTAGTTACACTATTTATTACTTAAGAACGGCTTAGGGATATGGTTGAAAATTGAAGGGGAGATAACTTAGAACTAGGAGACGGATAAAGGATATTTAATTCTGTTCGAACGAAAAAGAAAATAAAAACTTAATAAAGTTCAATATTTGGTTACTTACGGCCTCTCGGACGGAATTGAGTTCGCCCGGTCAGATATACATACATTACTAATTCCGAAATTAAACTAGTTAATAATAATATTGTTTAAGTAAAAATTTGAGACGAAAACAATGTAAAACTTATGTAATTATGCAATAAAAAGTTATACACGTATTTTGTACATACCTTAGTCAATATATTGTACTACATGAAAAAAATATAACTAAATAGAAATCGATGCATAGAATCTTATTTTATGGGTAAATATTTGACATATTCTTATTTTTGAATCAAAGTCAACACAAAATTTACCAAAGAGTTCTGTTCATTGGTTTGAAATCGTTTAAATTATTTGTATTCAACTATCGCTAGATGATTGATTACAACACACCGAGAGCGACGTGTAAGTTGAATTATTATAGTTTTTATTTCTATTCTCACCGGAACACTAAAACTGGTATGATTTAAATTAATTTATTAGACATAGCAATAAGTCTGCATCAATAAAATTAATTTTAGAATATGGATAACATTTAATATGCACATATAAAGGAATAAATAACACCAGAACTTAACTCCAACTTTGCGGAATGTATGCTGTGAATACTCCGATCACCTTCGATTATTAGGTCTTGACGCATCTTATAACCTTAAAACTTTGAACGTTTCTTTGAGTTGAAAGCTGAGAAATATCCAGGTTTCGAATAAATTATACCAAACACTTTCAAGAGCTTGCAGAGGAATTACACAATTTTATTCTTCAATCCTCATTTTACCATCGGACGACCAATCTTCTTTACTGACCTTCGAATGATTAAACTTCTTCATCCTTTCTGTTTTGACCTTCCTCGCATCCGAACGAAGTGATAGGCTTTATCCTTCCTCATGGTCATCATGAGGGATTGGAACCGTTTGCCTGAGTCTGTGTAAGAAAACCCACTGAATAGACTGGTACCGAGATAGTGTGTTAACTAACTACGACTTCATGCTTATCTACTCTAAAAAAGAATGATAGTCTATTAATATCAAGTTCTTATTACAAAATGAAGAAACTAGTCATAGAGAGGCACAACACTCTGACTTCCCCAAGAGATGATTTTTAAAGGACTTACGAGTATTGCAAGGTCTAAAAGCGCGATCATGTTAAGACCGACTGTGAAACTCTGTTCGATACTTTTTGACTCTTTACATAGTACAAAGCGTCACTGATCAATAAAATTGGGAAAATCCGGTTTATTTTGCTTGATTAAATGTAGGAGATCTATTATTTTTATAAATACGATACTTGTTATAATCCGTTTAATATCGTTACCAAAGCAGTAAAGTAAGAAAAAGGTAAAATATAAGTAATAATAATAGATAACTAAGAAGCTTTGAAATTAAGTTATATTAGTAAGAATTAACAAGTTTTTAATAATTTTTTAATACTGTAAACAGGAGAACGACTAAAACGATTGTTGGAGACAAAATAAATAAAAAAGCGAGATTGAATGTTTGGTGACTGATAATGATGAGGGGCAAGCTATTATTATAATAATTATTAGAGGTTTTAAAGAATGAAAAAATAACTTGAATTAAATAGAACTGTATATAATAGAAGTGTGTTTTTTATTTACAATAATAACGGAATAATTTTTTATATAAAATTAAAAAACATTACATATTGGAACATCAAATTTTTATTTACCACTTAGTCTATTGGTCTTGTAGACATTTGAAGTTCATAAGTTTTATATGAAGTTTATTTAATTAGCATTATGTTGCCTGGAAACAACCTCCAAAATCAGGCAACTCGTAGTATTATCACAAATCACATCTTAATTTCTCTTATCAGAATTAAGACTAGGATGTTTGCAAAAAATAAAACCATCATGTACTTAAAATTTTTAGAAAGTATGTTTTTTTTAATAAATTAATATTATTTTGACTGGTTTTGATTGTTATTATAAAATAGGTACATTAAAATTTATGACAAAAATAAGTTTTTTTCATAAGCCCGTTTAAGATTCCATGTAATTATTAATTTACTTATTACTTCAATAATTTTAAACTTGAATCAAAGTTTTCCTTAGGAAAGATGTTAGCAGACATCGATGCTGAACTTCTAAAAGTGGATACTTATTTTAATGAAAATATCAAGAAAATATTGAATTTTATTTTTACAAATTATGCGCATAAGGGTAGTTATTATAGTAATGATCTGATTTATTGTGTTTTATAGTAAATTGCTGTACACAATTTATAATTTTGATCGTATCACGACGCTGTACATGTATATGCTGTTAATTATAGGCTTGCAGTGATTTATACTTTTGTCTTTGATGAAATTGAAAATTTTAAACAATTTTGTTCCGTTTTCATTAATAGTTAGATAGCTTCTTGATGCTTTGTGCGTTGGTCACGCGATTGAAGTGGATTTGAAGCAGAGAATTTAAACATATTTGTAAGTCCAAATATTCTGCTAACCTCGTTATTTTTTTTATAAAAAACTTTAAGGTTTAAAAATAATTACGGAGCTTTAGCCGTGAAAAAATCACTTGTAATATGTATATTTTGAATTCAATAACTTAATAAAACAACTTAGAACAAAATAAATACTAGAACTCGATCTCGCGAAGTGTTTGTACATATATTTAAAATATAAATCTTGTTATATATACAATTTGTATATACGTGTAATAGAAATATTGGTATAAAATGTATTTCTGGATTTAATGTGTTTTTAAAGGTAGTAAGAAGGTTTAAATTCATTTTTATGATAAACAAAACAATTACCTACAATGATTATAAGTTATAGCAATAAAGATATGTCCAAAACAAAAGATCAAAGGAGAGCGCAATTTGTTGAAATGCTTTAAGAAATTTCTATATACAACTACATATATAGATTTTTTAAATATTTTTTTAATAGCTTTATATTTTTATTCGTTACTTTCCTTGAAGATGTATCTAAATTGTATAATATAACGATCATTCAAATGCACTCTCATTTCTATTATATTATCTCATGACATTTTTCCATGAATCTTTCTTTTTGAGATATTTAAAAGTCGTGACAAGTGGATTTACCCTGCCCTAAGAACTGATAATAAAGGAATATAAAGGAAGTTCATGTTGACATGTCGTATTGTCCGCTTTTAGGAGTTGTGTATATAAAGAGCACGGTGCGACCACTAGGAGCGAAGCATCGATAAAAAATATGGTAAAGACTGAAAAATCATTCAGTACCATGTGTTGGTAAATGGTTAAAAGTATATTTAAGACTACCTTTTCAGACATAGGGTATTGTTATAAAGTACGTATGTATGTATGAGGTAGCATTAAACTAGGCATTTGAATAGATTTACATTAAGACTGCTATTAACTAGGACAATGTATATTATGCATTATAATTATAAGGCTGCACAGAACACCAGTATGTCGTACAACCACAATAAATACGACTCTAATGTTAAAAACTATTAATTGATCTCATTGGTACTACATTTTCTTTTAAAGATTTACGAAGAACATTCAATACAGATCAAACAGCAATTATCAATTTTTTTCGTCCTAAAAAGGTCATTTCCTCCTTGCGTCGGTTTCCTCACTGCTGAAAGTCGTGACCTCGCATGAACATTTTTCTGAGGACAGTATCGCACTATCTGTGTCTTTCTTACGCAGTGTGCATTGCCTCGTGAACAGTGGACTCGAGTGCGGAGCGGTCCTGGTCCGATCAACACATCAGATTACGCCCTCTGCCTCTCCTTCCTTTGGCCGTGCCAGTTATCCTGAGCTTTTCTGGTAATATGGCCGAGCTATTCAAGGATTCGTTTGAAAGGAACTTTGTAATTTTTAATTCTTATCGTATAGATGCGTTGGTCCTGCAAAGTATTCTGAGCATTCTACGCCAACACCACATCTCAAATCCATTAATACGGAGATGGTCAGTTTTCTTTAGCGTCCATGTTTCAGCTTCGTATAAGATAATGGAGAAGACTAAAGTGATAACAAGTCTGGTTTTCATGTTCCGAAAGATGTTCTTGTCACTCCAGACACCATAGAGTTATTCCATTTCGGTCTTTGCAATGCCTATACATCCTATATCCCGTTCGCATTACCATTATTGGTGTATTTAATAAGCCAGTAAGAGGAAGTTCGCTTCTACGGTCTATCACCATCACTTTAATTTTGATCCTATTGGTACGTAATCCCATTTCGTCGCTGATGCGCTCCATCCTCTCAAATAGGGTGAACATTTCAGTTTCTTTCGCAACGAAAAAAGTTGTATCCTCGGTAAGTTATCTTATTACCGCCTATTGGTACTCCCCTTCCCAGTTCTCGCATGTACGTCGCATTATGTACTCTCCATAGATTTAAAAGAAGATGGGTGAGAGAATACAACCTTGCTGAACTCCTTTCTGAATTTTGAAGGGCTTTGAGAGAATCTTGTCTATCTTGACTACGCCCACATTGTTGGTGTAAAGATTTTGTAATAGCGAGAATAGGTGCCTTGGCATTCCCAGCTCCACCAGTATGGACCACAATCAGTTCCAGTCGACGCAATCAAAGGTTTTGTTGTATTCAATAAAGCACATTTTGAAAGGGTTGTTGAGTTCACAAGATTTCTCAAAAAGGTATAATAATAATTTTGTTTTATTACAGATTTATAATACCGTGGTATCTTCATGTTATGAATAGAATAATTATGATGTACATGAGTCAAATTAAAAATGTATTATTTCAGTTTTGTACTTCACTGAAGAAAAATGTTACAAGGAGTACTTGGTGTTGTGTTGCATTTGTCTCGAATATCGGGTGTTTTCCCTTTATCTCCCAAGGGACCAAAATTAAGCGTGTCATTTCGGCTGGTAGTATGCGCGAAAATATTTGCTGTCGTTGTGGGTAAAACGCTTTATTCCTATATTTTGAATTGAATTTTTAAGACAATCCGTTGTAAGTAGTTATATTTTAAGATTTATCACCTTTTTCTTTCAATGCCTTTGAGTGTTTGCTGTTATTGTATAATGTTAGAGCTGCATGTATAATAAAAATTACATCTTGCTTATTATGATAAAATATATTAATTAACGAATAGTAATTTAATAACTTACAATATATATTAAGAAGCTTAGCGTTGCCGAATTCAGAAGCCAAATAAAATATAAAAAAATTCCAGAATTATCAAACTATGAAAATTTAAATAAAATATACTTGTCTTGTACGTGCGGCCTCCATGAAACATGCGAAAACTAAAATTAATTACGAAAGACAAGCATTAATATTTTATATTTTTTCATATTTCAGTTATAGTAAATTGTCTATTTACTGCAAATACATTACTGTTTCATGAATTTAAACGACCTACCCTCATCTTTGAACTTCTTCGAATTTTTGCGAACATAATAACTGCTGTCGCATTATTGATAGCTGTGTTTACTTCACCTCAGAGAACGATACGGTTCACACGGATCCTCCAGGAACTCGATGAGGTTAACATTTTGTGCAAACTAAATTTGGAATAGCTAAGTCATAAAGAAGTTCCAAAAATGAGATCTAAGATTTTCGCGAGTATTCATTTAAATAAAACTAGTATTATTCGGATTTACTACGCGGATTTTAGGTGTCCTCGAGGACACCTCGTCTGCCCGTGATCACGGTTGCTGCAAAGTAACCGAAACGTCGGGATTATGTAGTTTTTAAATAATAAAATCCGCGTAGTAAATCCGAATAATACTAGTTTTATTTAAATGCCAAAAACTTTTTTATTGATTATTATTATAATAAAAGCTGCTACCAAGATTTGCCATATGTTATTTTGAATCGTAAATTTGAATTTATATCTTTGATACTTTGATGACTTTATTTCTTTACAGATGGACAAAGAAGTTTTAGAAAATAACAGTAAAAATAAAAGTGAGATAAAACTAACGATATTTGTTTTATCATTCCTTCTTATAAGTTTTGTAGTACGAGCATACAGCTTTATTTATTTCATCAATAACGAGAAATCTTCACAGTGTACGTATAGTATTTAAATATTTTCTTGACATATACATACTCATATTATTTATTCATATCATGTTTAAAACTATCAAATATTCACTTCATCATTCGTTTTAAAAGATATGTTTTTATAAGACATAAATCTTAGTATGTTAATGGCTATTTATTTTCGAATAATGTTGTATATAGATGTTTTAATGTATTTTTTTTCATTCAGTGAGAGTGGCAATTTATCTTTTTATTCTTTGGCTTGCTTTGCTTATGCTAAGTTTAACTGAAGTACAAGTATCTTTACTCGCTCGGAGAATCAACCTTAGTTTAAAAGAAGTCAACAATACTCTTGAACATTTATATACAAGGAAATCCAGTAACGGTAAGTTTGAAAGCAATTTTTCCTTAAATAATGTCTTCTATCCAGAAATTATTACTAAGTAAAACTAACTCCTTTTTTTCGTTTGGCACATTTATAATATTTACAAACGAATACTCATTGTATTCAGTACATAAAAAAAATATTTGCTATGTATGTATTTGGTTTACTCTCAGTATGAAATTAATAATTAATGAATAGTCACCTCGTGAACACTCAAGTTTTTGTCTTTTATATTTAAAATGAATTTAAAGAAACGAAAATTAAAATAGGAGAAAGAGTAAAGAACATTCACTTTTTGTTCCCAAAGGATTATTTTCTGAAGGAAAAATATAAAATTAGTCAAATTTCTAAATAAAGCTTTCTCAAACCGTCTCTTTTTTTTCATAATTAAAATTTAATTAAATAAAAATAGTAAAAAATACAGGGTGAATAATGTTAGCATATATTTATTATTTAAGAAAAGATAATAAAACTAATATTTTTTATTACAAGCTCTATTGTACTCTTTGTACATATTGTAACTCTCTACATATTGTACTCTTTGTTGATAAATTTGATTGTAACAAAAAATAAGTAAGTTAAAAAAATAAGTAAATTTAGTGAAACTCTTTAACGAAAGAAATAAATGCAACAGCTGGATGATGTGATAGCTAAAAAGGGTTTCTATTGCCCAAGAGGTGGTAGCGATCATACGTGAAGAAATCATCATAGCTCGCTCATATTCCATGGACATACACAACATAAGATACTCAATATATACATATGTCACCAGCTTCGATTTCATAGCACATACCTAAAAGATTGGCTTTTATAAGAAAAATCATTTAACATCCTTTAATAATAAAAATGAGGTTATGAGGTGGATGACAACAAAAATTACAACTAGGAGAACGGTGTGATACATTCGTAACGAAAGCATTGATATGATAATTAAGAAATACTCTACATTAGAGCCGAGAATAATATTACATTGAGGTGATCAGCGAAAACTAATAATGTGGGAGTTCCGATGATCCAAACAGACTTCCTCATCTGAACACCCCTTTTCCCAGAAAATATTAGATTTATTGTTCAAACTATTCCGAATCTGGGTTCTTCTCGGTAAGTCTTTCCGCAAGATCCTAATATTTTAGGTGATATATGACACCTTCTGTTCTGCTGATTTTTTATTCATACTAAGAATTATTGTATTGACCAGCAAGAAGAATTTCGCGCGTTATGCGTATAGCACTGTATATTGAAGGCTTGAAACATGTGTTTGATATGTAGAATAAACTGGACACATGGTAGCCCTGTAAGCAAAAAATACTACACATAAGTAAACAACAAAGAAGGTACTCACTTTAGAACGAAAAGGAAGCTGGTTACCGATTTGCCTGAGTACTCTGTGACAGTAACGGAAAGAGAATCATTCTATACCAGACAGATAGAAGACATTTATAAAACCTAAACAACCTATCAGAGTTCACATGTTCTCTCAGTAACTATAAAATATTGATGAGTAAGTTATTCATTGGAATTCAGATTCGGACTCGATTCAGATCAATAGAACTTCGACCATGATGAAAACCTAACTTTCAGTAATTAATAAACCTTATCTCTTTTAATTACCGAAAAGCTGGAAATTTTGAAAATTGGACGCATCCATGTTGCTTATATGGTAGAGAAATGACCACTTTCATATACAGTAGAAAATTGCTCAAATAGGCATGATGAGACCAAAAAAAATTTATCTTTAGTATGAAATTCAGAATACACTATTTGAAGTTAAAAAAAAAAACAGACCAGTACTCAATGCGGTGAAACACACTTTGAGTGTGATATCTCTATAGCGTAGTATGCCTGGTAGTATTTTAACTTTACTATTGAGACTAGAATACTGTTTAAAAAAGGGGGGTGCCCTTTTAATAAAAAAAAATCTAAACATGTAAGTAAAAACTTGAGTAACCTATCGCTACTGCTTGGTAACAGATATCATACCTGATAAAAATCCCTTAATACATTTGCCAATTTTGCATACGCGCTTGTTCTTCTCTTCAGTATTACCTTGTTTTACGGATGAAAGCCACGTTTTACTCTCTTTTAAGATTGATTGTATTATTTTATTTCGTAGCTAGTGCTGCAGCCTAAGTTTAATGTCCCATCGAACTGCCGTTTTTACGTTGATATTTTACAACAAACATTTCATTTATTCACAATGTTGTAGATTCAAAGCCGTCAACTTTTGTAGCCATACAAGTTACATGCAAGGTATCAGGCAAAGCCTGACATTTTATACATGGCTCACTTGTAGCACTTGACCCTAACCACCTACTATGAAAGGAACTATGCAAGAATTTAAAATCTCTGAAGAACAATACCTCCTCGTAGGAAAATCGTTGCAGTCCCAATAGCCGCTTGATGTGGCTCTATCAATTCCAGCTTTACCACAAAAGGCCCAATATGTCTGGATACATAGATACTAAAGACATCACCGTGATATACACGTACACAAAAATAAACATGTCCCAATTTTCATAGTTGTTGGCTCCTAACACATAAATTTATCTGCGGGACAGAAGAGTGAACTCGATATATGTATAGATATAAAATGTAAAAAATGTGGAGCAAATTCAAGTGTAATATTATTTGGTGAACATAATTAACCAAAATGTTTGAGTTTTCAGATTACAACCGGTCGCGTCCACAACAGATGATCTTTGTAACAACTAAAAGAGTGAACGAAATACAGTCGACTACTGAAAAATTAAAACAAGATAATTCTGGTGGTACTCCCTATCCTGTCTATATCCAAACATTATACGAATTAGTTATCATACAATCATTTGCAAATAATGGTTATGCATTTATTAACATTTTAAATTTTAAAGACCATTATGAACTTAACAGAAAGTTCCCGATGCCTTTAATTTTTATGGTTCTTCAGTGTGACTATCGTTACACTTTTATAGAATATATTTAAAAATATAAAAAAAAGGATTTCTTTAAACTTCTTTGGTTAGACATGTTGTTTCGTCAATACTTTAGAAATCACTGCTCCTGTTATAGTCAACAAATTTATTTTCTAGGCAAACTCATAAAAGTATTAGATAAAAACCCAGTCAAATTAATTCGCCAATGTATTAAAAACTATTTAAGTATATGTGACATTATTACAAATATTACACAAAGTGATGGTATTTTACTTGGGATTTTAATATTTTGTCACATACTGTACCTAATGTCGAACTCTTATAAAATTATTAGTTATTCTTCAAGTCCAAGTAAGAAGAACAATTATAATTCTGTTATTTTATTTTATGAAATAATAATAATAATCTATATTTTTTAAGTTGACGAGGAAGCAAATATTTATATTGCATTTTATTCGTCATTGTTACATGCTATGATTATGACATTTTGCGTGGAACCTTATCATGGAACGGAAACGGAGGTACTTTTAAAATAGTATTGTTTCTGTGTTATTTATTAAATTATTTAAATAGTAAAAGTAATATGTAGTTGTAGGTAACTAATTAATTTAGTACTATAAACATAAATACGAGTACACAAACGAGGACACAGGTACACAGACACCACGAGGTCAAACATTTTGACACTATAACCTTAACTTTTCATGTTTAATGAGTTTTATAGTTTGGAATAAATAGAATAGTACAGACAGAACATATCTTAAAAATATGAGAAGGATTTGCAAATATTCATCCCGATAAAAAAGTACGAATAAAAATACAACAAAACGGAGAGAAACATTTCTTCTTACTTTAAAACCTTAGGAGCCGCTGCGAATATTATAAATGAGAGTTCAAAAAGTAATAAAAAAGTAATCTTCCAGATGCAGAGGCTGCAATTCTTACTAAGGTCCATGAAGTGGAAAAATATAGACAAAACTGAGATCAGGAATGAATTGAATCTGTTTTGGTCTATCATGTGTATGAATAAAGCAACTTATTCACCTTTAGGAATGTTTACACTCGATAGAATGTTCGTGTTGAAGGTAAATTTTGGCATTGGGAAAAAAAAATCGAGAAAAGGGTTTTGATGAATTATCGAATGTACATAATATATTATTAACATGGAACAAAATTGAATAACTCGTAAACATGATCCTTATTGAATAACATATTCTCAAACAACTATTAAAACTTATTCTTAAGGTATTTGAATCAATAAGTTCGATGTTATTAGTTTTCTTAAACATTTTTGTTTCAGGTATTTGGAAGTTTGGTAACTTACATGGTCATTGTTTTTACTTATGGATCATAACTAAAAGTAGGCGAAAATCACTCGGAACAGAAAGTCAGTAACAGAGAAGCACACATCAATAAGATTTCAAAATATACCAAAGGGATCTACCGACAATTCAAAGCTTTATAGATTTTTTTTAATTGCAAAAACATACAAAGACGGGTGTTTTGTTGGTCTCTTGCAGTAATTGGAGATAAAATGAGTATGCATAACCGTTCGGTTCCACGGTTAAGGTTGTTTTACCTTATGGGCCATAAATTCTTAACGTTTGATGATCTGAGTAATATCAGATACCTTAAAATTAAAGTAGGATACAGAGCTGAAGAAGCTCATATTAAACCTTACATAAGTAAGTAATTAGGTATTTGTGGTTATTTGGATAATTTGCGTAAGGTTGCTTCGACGTATTAGGGTTTATGATTATGGGTCAGTATAGGAAATGTAACGTTGCAGAAATCTATTACTTTAAGAAATTTTTAATAAGAAGATATTTTTAACATCACGTTCAATTAAAGAGCAGAAAGAAGGCGGTATATATATAAATTTTATAAGCCCTGTCAGTAATTTTTGAAGAAGAAAAATGTTTATTAGGAAGCTCACTACAAAATTTATGTATCTGCATTATAAGCGATATTAGAAACATTAAAATTCAAGATAGCTTATAGATTCACACTAAAATGATATTAGTAATGTAAAAAATTAAGATTAGTAAGAGTAAGAATTAGACTAAGAATTTTAAGTAAATTTGTAAATAAAACTGTGTTTTGGGTTTTAATAATGTATAACAATAAAGGAAGCAAACGTTGCAAGCCTTATTTTTATTTAAATAATATAAAATTCGTACATGTGACAATAATATAGGTACCTCGACATGCATAGTTACGAGTACTAAAAAAATGTGTAATCAAAAAACCTTTTCCCTTAAATTATAATTTAAGTATTATGTTGGCACACGTGAGGACCTTATCAAGTAAGTAAACAAAAATTTCTGAAATTGTTTTGAAAACCAGGTAGTAGTCTTATACTGCAGACGGATTTATCGAAACATAGCTAAAAACCACTGCAAGGCAACCGGATTTTGAATTAAAAAGTCGTATCCTGGTCAGTCAATCCTTATGAGATCTAAGATGCCATAGATATACGCGTAAACACACACGATATCTAGTTTTGCGTCAGAGTTTATAATTAATTTAAATATAATTAATTAAACACTAACGAATATTACATATTTAAGCTAATATGTTACGCAAACCCGAACCACAGCTGACACCGCACCGAACAGCCGCACTTACAAATCCATGTACTAAAGATAAGAACAATTCAAATACCTAATTAGGAAATACACTGAGACAGCGTCTTACATCCTACACCCTCCACCCGCACTCAATAATGAGATTCCTAACAATATATGTGTATATATGTAATTCCTAACAATAGAGAGTTAAGGTAATATTAGACCAGAATGTAAGGTAGCCGAAGTGATAACTTGTTTTACATTAATTAATTTTTTTATATAAATAATATTATTTCGGTGTTGCAATGAGTAAATGTTCTCTTTTATTAAAACTTTTTATTCAGTTGGCTACCTAATATTGGTGATTTATTTCGAAAAATTTTTTATAAGATTAGAAAGTGTATTTAAATTGATCGTTCATATTATATAAATGATTTTACTTATAATAGAAGAGTTTTTAACAACGACCATGTCCTGCCCTGGCCTCATCATCTAGGCCTATAATAACTATTTCATTTGAATATTTTCGTGGATTAACATTTGATGATATTAAAATTAAAGGGTAATTTAGTTTTCAAATGAAGTTATAAATGATTTGAATGTCACTGCGTGTATCGTGAACTTTTAGTTTCAATTTATAATTAAAGTCATATCGCAACTTTGAACGTGCACTTACACTAGACTATTAACTTACATTAATGTAGATTTTTATCTTGATGTTGCGAACAATAAAATCTTTGTGCTTTTACGATTAATAGATAGATAATTTGTTCGCTCATAACGCGATAGAAATTGAACCTTGTATACACTGTATAATTGTAAGTTCAGCGTTCAGATTGTCTCTCAATATATAAAAATCTTAAATACTTTATTCACGAAATTTACTCTTGTAAGTGTACATAGAATATCTTGAACTGGTAAATATCTTGTTCATATATAGGATAAACATGATGTCATTGATTCAACTTAAACAATGTGTTTTTTCTCTTTGCGAGTTCAGTCCGTTATTGAAGAATAATGGTTCGAGGAGCACTCGGTGTGATTCTGTATTTGTCTCGTATGGCAGGTGTTTTTCCATCTTACTTCGAGGGAACTAAGTATCGCTTGTCATTGCCAAGGATATTTTGTGCGAAACTTTTTGCTGTTGCTGTTGGTAATTTTCTTTTCCATAAATATTCAATCAATTAACTTAAATGGTTTAAAAAAAATATTTTATTTTTATGGATTTTCTTGTGATAATTTATATTTTAGGTTTTATAGGATTTTTCCTCGAATGTTTTCTCTTTCTTAAACGAGTATATATATATAATATATATATATATATATATTCTTGGGCCCAATAAACATCAATATCAATCAAGTCAAATACTATAACAGTATAAAATATAATTGTCTTCTTTCATATTTCAGCTCTACTCTTTCTTGCAGCGGTTACAAGTAAATTCTTTAACCAAAAATTGGGACTATCAGAATCAGTGATTCATTTTCTTCGGATATTAGCTGGTTTAATAACTGTTATTGCATTATTGATAGCTGTGTTTACTTCACCTCGGAGAACGATACGCTTCATACGGATCCTCCAGGAACTCGATGAGGGAAATATTTTAGGCATATTTAATTTAGAGTAGATGATCATATAAAGTGAATCCTACTAAAATTATAAATGCGACAATAGTGAGAATCTATGAATTTATAAATGTAGGAATGCCTGGTCGTACGGATGTATGGGTCTTTGTTCATCATTAACACAAAAACTACTTTACGTATTTTGATGAAAATGACTCCAGAATAGTAACTAAGCTATAGTTTCTCAAGACATCCATTCAGTTTCTTTGGGGTTACGACATTACCGTTTCTTTAGTACTTGTAGGTATAGTATGAAACTACATGACAGATCGATTACAAATGAAGCTGTCAGTTGGTTACCATATCTATTGTATTGATAGACTTGATTCATTACTCCCTCGACCCAATTTCAAAAGTCAAGCAAACAGAGTCAAGAGTACAAACTAGTAATATATTAAAATATATGAACGAATTGGGAGAATGGAGTTTTTTTAAAACTCATATTAAAGTGTTTATTTAAATTAACCGGCTTTTTTTACAGATTGACAAAGAAATATTAAAAAACACCAATCAGAAAAGTAACAGTGAAAGAAAACTAACTACGTTCATCTTACTATTCTCTTTCGTAACCTTACTAATACGCAGCTGCGATTTATACTGTGACCTCCTTGACGACAACACAACAGATTGTACGATAGTTTCTTTTTTTAGTACTTTAATATTTGTTAAGTTCTTATGTTTAAAAGTGATAGTTATCAAGAAAAATAGTTTTTGCAGATATAGTAGTTAGAAAAGTACACATTAAGCCGACTTTAGTTTTTTGATATCAAGTTTTTACCAGATTATTTAAGTAGACGTTAATAGAAATTCCATGTCTGAAGCCGACATTAACCAACTAATTGATTACAATGAGATTCTCTTCTCCTATTAATCCTTGCAGTTATTTTCTAAGCATACTGTACATAGGTACATCATTTCTCCTTGTTTTCTTGTAGCGTTCATTGTGATTTATGCTGTATCTCTTTGGGTTGCTCTGTGTATGATAAATTTATCGGATATACTAGTATCTTTAATAGCTTGGAGAACGAAGTTAAGTTTAAAAGTCCTCAACAATACTCTTCAACGTTTGTATGAAGTTCCATCACAGAACGGTAAGATAAGTAAGAAATCTACTTATATTTTATACTTTTGTAAACCATAACCATAAGTTTGGGATACTGTTAACACTATCAAATGCTTAACAACAAAAGTAAAATCAATTCTCTTTTTCATACGTAGCGCGTCATCCTCAGTATGAATTTTATAATTGACCAATGAAGGTTTCGAAGTTTCAGTCTACATGTTTGAAATGTGTATCAGTATCTTTTACTATTTGTTCTCAAAGATTTCAGTAATGTGATTTTACACTGTGCATATCTGATTAACGTTAAACAATAAGAGAATCAATATCCAAATGTATCATTAACTATTACAAATAAAACACCAGTATGTGTTAATATGATATTCTATGGTTTCAAAAAGTGACAAAGTAGAAAATGATTAAGTGGGGGTTTGCTGTTGGCCTTGCTTATGTAATCAAAACCTGTGCTCTGGACTTTTGGAAGACGCCATAATGTGGATAGTGTGAATTCCTCAGATGAAAGACTGTTCCACATTCTGTAAGTGCTTGAAATAAGTGTGATGTTGTTGTGAGTTTCCCTTTTTCAATAAAAACGGTCCAGATAATGTGAATGGCATCCAACGGAAGAGCGAAGAATGTGATGATAAAACCGTCATAAAGCACTACAAAGAATATTTCTCTCTCATTTTAATTCTGTATAAGATAGAACATAGCATAAAATAGATAGATGACCTGATTAAATCCACACTAAAGGTTCTATATCATCTCTAATTCCCTCCATACAAATGAGGTGTACTTACAAATCCCCAGCATTTCAACTGTTAGAAAAAAAAACTGTTTGTTATTAATGAAATTTCTTTTAGTATGTTTAAAAAATGCTTATTTATAATACGTTTTACCATCTTTAAGAATAGAGAGGTATAATATTGTAACATCGGGAATGACACCTTCATGTATTATTTACCTTACATAACATTTCGGCCAAGGTGCGGTGTTCGTTGTTACGAGCTAACTTCAAACATGATAAATAGTACATAGTCATGTCAACGCAAGTATTTTGAGATTACGAGTATATTTGTAATAAATCAACGCGAAAGTCTCAAAGTTAGTAGAAGGTAATCGCTATGGACCTGTGACGGGTCAGGTCTTTGCTGAGTATAAAGCTAACGCCCTACAATTTCCACTTACACTTTCCTTTAGGTGAGTGATAATAGGACCAAGTTACTGCAATTTACAGACACGCAATTTAAGCACTTAACCATCTAGCAGGAATAAGGTCTAGATTACTTAATTTGTTGAGGTCAAAAGAGAAGGTACAGTCAATACTACGCTTTTCGTAAAACTTTCTTTGTTTCTCTGTGTTGTGGTATGCATGATGAGTTACTTTTTTGTCATCAAAATTTTACTCGATGATAGGGCCCAGGCTTCTTCTATAGAGAAATTTGCATGCGAATCATCGCTCTCTGAGAGGAGATAGAAGGAGAGACTTGTAGATGTTTCTAAAACAAGTAAGAAGAATGAATGCCTTGTAAATTTATGCCAAATTTGCTTGCGATCTTAACTCTAATTAAAGACGAGATTACTCTACTTAAATGAATAGAGAGTTCTACGAAATATGTCCGATATTTACGGTTCAAGCCTGACGCTTTTGCACTGGACTTTTCGGGTCAGGGCTGTTACTTACTACGGAAGTGATATTTCTGTAAATTAAATTTCATATAGGAACCACCCAAATCAACAGATTATCTAACTGTAGAAGGGTTGCCTAAATGGTGCATAAACATTTTAGTGAACAATTCCGATCGCATGCATGGTAAGTGGGGAATCCTAACATGAACTGATGGTGAGTTTGAGTATTAAAAGAAAGGACCTGAATTTCTAGGACGTCTCCTAAACAAATTTTTGATAATTATCTGTGCTAGAAATAAGTAGTGGCTCTATAAACGAATGATTCTGTTAAACCGATCTACTCCTAAGGCTCTAAGATAGTCTAAAAAAATGTAATGTGGTGTATAAAGTGCACATAGTTTTAAACAGCCAATAATATAGATTAAGCAAAGAGATAGTTAAAAAAAGGCCAGTAATATGAAAAATAAAGATAATTTATTAGACAAAACGAAGCATGTAGCACAAACATTGATATCGGTAAGGTCGAGGTATAATTTGGGCATGAGATTTAAATTAAATTTAAGTTATAAATGTATTGCATATAAAGGGCTTAAAGCATTTTCAAATATAACCGTATGACCGTGTATAAAGTAAATTTATAGGCTATATAAAATGTGTTTTAAATTTAAGAAACTGGGCCGTTATGTGGAAAACATAAATCATGTGTAACAATGAGGAAGACGAACAAAATACTGTCAATAACCGAAACCTCGAATCAAAATAATTACGGAGGTATTTACCATCCATTCTGTATTTACAATACAATACACATTATACGAGCTTATCATTATTTTACTAAATAGAGTCATTTTTACAATTTATTAACGGTCCCTTTTTTACAAACACATTATCTACTAAAAAGATAATTTTAGTTCCAATAATGTTTATCTTGAATTTTTAAACAGAATTTCTTTAAAACGTATCAGAGAATATAGTAAAAGACCTTTTCAGTATTCTAGTGTTAAATAGACGGAACATAATATTTAAGTGATCACTTTTCCTATTGTAACGTTCCTCACGTGACTTTGCTTTGTAGAGAAATAAAAACATAGTACAATTTAATTAAACAAAATTAATTTTTATTTTAGACGAACAGATAAAAGTGTTATATCAAAATTCAACCACAGTAATACGTCAATGTACAAACAACTTCCTCAGTATATGTGACATTATCACAGATATAACAGAAGGAGATGGAATTTTATTTGTGATTATAATATTGTATCACATGCTCAGCCTACTATCAAACTCTTATAGGATTGTTGTTTATTCAATACGCTTAAGTGAGAAGCACAATTCATAGATTGGTCATTAAAATAAAAAAAGCATAACTATAAGCCAATTATACTTCTTTTCTAGATGACTTTGGACTTAATGTATATGTCGCAATTTATGCCGCTATACTTCATGTTATCGCATTGTCAGTTTGGATGGAACCTTATCACAGAACAGAGTCCGAGGTACTTTAAAAATATATACATTATACATATGCACTAATAGTATTGCTAATTATTGATCAATGACCAGTACTCCTTGTCTAGTTATTAAAGGAGACATTAGATAAAACCATTTAAACTGTTATCAAAAAAACATTCAAAGTATTATCTGTAATGTTTAGGAATGTCTTTATTACAAGCACGCCACGATTCAAGAAGCAATTCAGCAGAATATAAAATGTGCTCTACATTGTATCAAAATGGATGAAATAAAAATATCTCTCGTGAAGATTAATATATTTTATTGATTTACAAATATGTAAAAATGTTTAAATAGAATATGGAAATAAAATCATTAATTAGTATTATGCGTGAACGCCTGAAAAGACTTTGTGTCAGCAAGTCATAAACCGACATAAGTCCGACATTTATGCCTTCAACTACTATCGAAAAAATTTAACAATTTGGAAAAACAATATTAGTAAAATAATAATTTATCAAATATAAGGGCGCACAATGAAAGCATAATAAATAATAATTAATTTTAACACAAAGTTTAGTGATGGCTGATATAAATGAGAGTTCAATTGAAAAACAATAAAAAAGTAAAATCTTTGCAGATGCAGAAGCTGCAATTCTTACTAAGGTCCATGAAGTGGAAAAATATGGACAAAACTGAGATCAGGAATGAATTGAATCTGTTTTGGTCTATCATGTGTATGAATAAAGCAACTTATTCACCTTTAGGAATGTTTACACTCAATAGAATGTTCTTGTTGAGGGTGAGCAGTGGTAGAGAGATTTGATAAAATTTCTAAGCCATAATTAATTAAAGTGGCAAGGACCAAGTTACACAGGATAAGGATCTATTAATTCCCCTTTTTTATAATTGAATCAATAAGTTTGTTATTATCAGTTTTAAATATCAGTTTCTCATATTATTTTTCAGGTTTTTGGAAGTTTGGTTACGTACCTAATAATCTTAGTTACTTATGGACCTGAAATAAATCAGTCACAATGAGAAGAAAACATACATTATTGATAATTGTCTTAATTGATTGCAGTGTCGTGATATTAATATGTATACTTTAAATGTTTGCAGTGTAAATTTGCAACCAATTAAAAGTTGCCATTCCTTACTTGTATTTTAAATTACTCGTCTCACTTTTTACGTTGTGGTTGTTAAATGTCATATAGTTATCGGCGGTTTACTTTGAGCCTACGCACAACGAAAAAAAATTATCGGATTTATGTCTTTTTTATTTGAGTATATCAAGCAAATGCAATACGATGTAAAAATTATTTTACTTTCTTGTTTTGTAACGTGGTTCCTACGTCGAAGAAAGAAAGCGGTGTAGATCCTAAACTTTGGTCATATTACAATTACCTCTATAGTCTTCAAGACTTTGTTTATTCAGCGGATTTTCATAGCACACCAAGAACATAATGATTTTCTTAGTACCGACAGTACGGGTACACGGGTATCTACTGGTACAGTCCACACTCATATAGGAAAAAGCTTTAGAAAACAGTTGTTCAGTGAGCTCTAACAGGTTCACTTGACGTTTCAAAACTTTTAACAGGGTCTGGCATGATAGCATTATTGGAAAGCTATTTAGCTACTACTGGATCCAAAGTTTTCTAACTTTCTGAGGGCTCGAGCTCTATGAGTAATTTTTAATGTCTGTTAAATTAATAGATGGAATTCAAAATCAAGTTACGGGCAATAAAACTCGCCAACCAGTATTGAACAGGACGTAATGAAAAGTTTTGAAATGGACGTTCGCAGACTACATTTGCTTTAATTAGGGCATACTTAATTATAATAATATTTCATGAATGATAAAAAATAATACCAATAAAACAAAGAAATATAATTATTTAATGAATATAATAAGTTAGTTTGAGCGATGTAGCTTATATTCACTTATTATTTGTACCTCTTCTCTTTACTTCCATAAAATTTACGCAAATAGTACTTTTAGTATGAAAATATCTATTAAAAGTAACATTGACTATAATTGGTGCAATTGTTTTTTTCATTGGTGTTGTAATTCTCTAGTGAATTTTAAGAAATACAATTTCATGAATTAAATCTTTTGAATACAAAAGTGAAAAACAACATACACGTCGCAATATATAAGTTAGAAGTTTTTTTTATGTGTATATTACTATTAAATATACAAATAATGTATAAATTATGGAAATCAGAGAATTTAATTTGAAGTAAAAGAGTACTCTATAGAGACATAACCATTTACGCAGGAATTTTTATAATAACGAGAATCTAAAGTAAACAGTCATCAGCTGGAATCTCATTAGTGAGAATTATTTTCTGTCTCCGATAGACGAATGAATTAAAAAACTATAATATAATGAGATGTAAGACTTTCGCGACTTTTATTCATGTAAATGAAACTAATATTTTTGGGATATACTACGCGTGCTTTATTATTGTAAAAAACTACATGCTCCCTTCGTTTCCGTTACTTTTCAGCAACCGTGATCACGGGCAGACGAGATGTGAATGTCTGTCAGTCGGTCCTTGTTATTTATCATCTACCACCATCGATTTCTTAATTTTCTGGCGTACCGCTTGGAATGCTGACAGAATGTGCTTACGGTGTCCCGAGGTCCTGCTGTGTGATCACGGACATGGGATTATATATTTTTAAGAAAGGGGTCCCAGGTGTTTGATAAATTCCAGCCATCTTCTCTATTGAAATTGGGATGTTTCTTTCTATTTCAATAGCCTCGCGGATTCACCTCGGTATGTATATGTCTTCACGAGCGAGAATTTGTGGTTTATCAAACCGAATGTAATGGCCTGTTTTGTCCATTGTGTGTTCAAACATCACTGACTTCGACGCGCGCCTGTTTTTGATGTCTGGGATGTGTTCTTTAACCCTCGTACCGATGCTCCTCTTTG
Organism: Danaus plexippus; assembly: GCF_018135715.1. Lineage (NCBI taxonomy): Eukaryota > Metazoa > Arthropoda > Insecta > Lepidoptera > Nymphalidae > Danaus > Danaus plexippus. Next base: position 232,697 of record NW_026869850.1, on the reverse strand, counting down.
TTTGTCCAATTTATGACAAGCCACAGTCACAATCAAGTTTGTATACACCCGCTTGTTGCAAAGGAATGATACTCTTGAACGGTCTCTAGAATTGACTCACTTTTTTATGTGGTTTGTAAATAGTCTTGATCAAAACTTACTTCAAGATGTTGCCTATTCTGTCAGTAAATCCCTTCACATATGGTAGTATCGCAGGTTGTCGCTCAACTCTGGATGGCTTCAAGTTGTTATTGCGATGCTTGCGAGGCACGAGCAGGTTCAGGAGTATGTAATTTTTACAAAAATAAAGCACGCGTAGTATATTCGAAAAATATTAATTTCATTTGAACTATAATATTTTTATTTGACATAAAAGTTAAATTATTCTTAGTAAAGTTCGTGCTATTGTAGTTTAAATTATATAAGAATCTATCGTGTTACTGTGAATAAGCCAACCACAATCGCGCTTTCAATAGTCTTCCTTCCGTTGAGTTTAAATCGGATTTCGTTGCACAAAGGAAAGACTGCGGTGAAACCTTTTGTCTTCAATATGTAATAAAGCTTAGTTAAAGTAGCACTAGATTCTCATTCAAAGACTGTTAAAATGTAAGTAGTGCTTTTCATTTACAATTGAAATCTATAAAAAAATAAACGATCTTACACCAAATAACAAACAGGTTGTTAAGATGTTGATTGAGCTATAAAATATATATTATCTTATGCATGTTGCACATAAAAGATCAACAACAGAAAGTGTTCGTAATTTCAGCCTTCATTGGAGAATGAATCGCGCTGCATTACTTTCTTCATTGAGGTTTAGACGTTCATTTTTGACAATTTTACTCTCCTTAGGTCGACTCTTTGTTATACGAAATGAACGTAAAGAAGGTCTTCCCATCTTGAAACAGACTCTTATCTACGGACCTATTAATTAATAACACTAAAAAACAAAAAATAAAATTATGTTTTATGTAAAAACACCCACTTCAAAAAAAATATAAACAACATAGGATCACGGGAACTTAAAAACAAACCATTTTTTTACACTTAAATCTTAATGTAACGTATTTTATAATAAATTCTAAATATTTGCATAAAAATCGACTAAACATCTAATTTAGATAACACTATTTTTATTTACTTTCCAATAATCAAATTTAATACCTAATTACATATATACAATTTCTTAGTATCTAATCACTTTTTGAAGTCGACGCCTTGGTAAATAATTTGGCAGAAAATGTTCTCTCAGCCATAAACATTATTTACATTGTTGAAAACATTTAGAATTTACATAAAACTTAATGTACGACTTATTCTTGATAAAATAAAACAAATTTTATTTCTCTTTGTATTACTTAGGAGAGAATATTTTACTATGTCGTGTTCTTCCTTTTTATACCATACATACGTTGTGATGAATATTTTATAATATATACAAAGAAAGTAACGCACGAGTCTGGTATGTAAGTAAAAGTATTCGTTTAAATAAAACTAATATTTTCGGATTACAACTCGTTAGTTTATTATTTTACACTAAATACTCCCGAGACGAAACCTCTCAGCATTCCATGGATTCACCATGCGGGTGCCAGGACCATCGCGTTGCAGGGAAAGGAGCTTCAACAGTGCCTGGGACTTGCGACCCAGGTGTAAGTTAAAGGGGCCCCTATCTAACGCGCGTTAAACGCTCACCTCCACTGTCCAAGCTCCTCTCTCTACCTAACCAAATATGAAACGAACCTGCTAGGGCTGCTTTCGAAGTACGTTCCAAGAATGAATTGATGTGAGTTCTGGACAGGCCCAAGTCTTTTAGTAGGTTGTAGATAGATTTAACCGTTATACCTCTCGCTCCCACTTCTACCGCGTATAAATCCACGACGAACCTATTTAGAGTGAGTTCGTTAGTGAGCTCGTAATATTTGTTGACCTTGATGGTACGGTCTCTGGGGATGTTAGTTTCCCAAGGCACCGTAAGCTCTATCATCACAATGCTCTTTAAAATTCGCGAATAAATAAATATGTCTGGTCTGGAGGCCGACGCAGAAATATCCTCGGGGATTTTGTATTGTTTTTCATACGTATCCATCATTATAGTCCAATCCGAAGCCGCTTTAAGGATGGAGTAAGGCTTGACATTTGATTTTATACGTTTGTGGTTATTTTCCTTTGCAATCTGGATACCGAAAGACGAACCGCTTCACGTATGATTTCCAGACACCTTTCGTGACGTCGCGAGTATTGACCTCTATCCAGAAGTACCTTACATCCCACTAACAAATGCCTAGCAGTTCCAACTGCCTTCCCACAGATATAGCAAGTCTTTTCGGTACCTTTACCTCATCTTACTAAATTACTCTGATCTGGGAGAGTCATCTGGAACGCATTAATATAGAATTTTAGCAATGCTGGCGACAAATCATGGATTAAGGTGCGCTATTTTAGTGCTAATGGAATGCAAAAATCTCCTATCTCTAAGCACTCGTTCTGCATTTCTAAACTCATTGCATGGATCTTATATTTATCATTCTCGTGTATCCAAATAAAAGACTTCAATATATCCATATCTTGGACTTTCTTACTTGATCTTAACTCTACTCTGTTACTTTGTACTCCTATCATAAACTGCTTGTGGAATTGAAGCTTGACTCCTAGCTCTGGGGCAACTTTGTCTTTTGGGAGCGATGTAACGACGTCATCATAGGATTTCCCCAGGATATATCTCTTGGAAACTCTCAGGTGTTTATAGAGCTCCGATGGCCTTTTTAGACTCATCCCAAAACTATTGCGATCCCTGAATAAAGCAGATGAATCAGCCGTTAGCGCAAGCCCGAGCCACAAGTTCAACATCTTTATGAGGCCTGCATCTAACTTTGACAAAATGGTTTTATTAAAATCTTAGACGAGGAAAGGCCAATTTAAAAGTGAAGTTAGGTAATTATCGTAGATCCAAGCTTTTTTAACGTTACTGGTCCGTTGGCTATCTACCTTGTTGAGATCGTTTAAAAAGCTGTCTACTATACCTTCTAAAGATGGAGTACGACCTACATTATCAATCTGCTGACCGAGAAATTTAAATGGTGCATTTTCGGTAACCGCAAAAATGCATTGACCGCCTAACGATAATCCCGGATCGTGTGACCACTATCTTGTATTCCGCCTACCGAGACACAGACAGTGACATTTACATGGTTTTGTCCTCAATCCATCGATCCACTCACAGAATTTAACCACTTCATCTAATAGTACTTGACAGTGTTTGGGGTTCCGTGTCAGTATTGCGAGATCGTTAGCGAATGCTAAAATGGATTCCGTGTATTTATTATTAAACTTGAACCGATACTCCCATTTTTTCTCGTTGCTGATTAATTTATCTACTAAGATATTAAATACATCTCCAATTGTATTTAATATTATAGTATTAAATACAATTGGAGATAAACAGCAACCTTGAAATAGTCCTACATTGTAATTAAAAGTTTTTGAATGGCCTTCTTTAGTTGTTATAGAAAACTTTAATTTTGAGTAATACGACACGAATCATCATCATATCACTAACTAGGGGTGGAAAGTTGTACCATCTCAGCGCGAATAGCATCAATTCGTGTTGTATCGACCCGAACGCGTTCTGTAAGTCTATCCAACAAACTGTAATTTGCCTCTCGCTTTTCCTAGCATCTTTTAAACTCTCAGACAGCAAAGTGTTATGTTCTAGGCATCCAGAAATTCCGGGTAAAAACTCTTTCTGGTTATTTGGCCTAAAATACCTTTTGCTGAGCATGAATCGCGTCATTCTCCTTTGTAGAACTGAGAAAAAGATTTTGGATATAGTATTTGTTAAGGCTATCGGTCTAGTATCTTTCGGATCTGTGACTCGATCTTTTTTGGGAATCGATCGGTGGACAGATCTTTCGCCCCCCCTCTCGGACTGTCCTAGGGGTTTTTTCTTTATGGGACTTTTAGTTTCGTAAATCCAGGGCTATGCTTACTAGGCCGTTGCCCTCGGCTGTCTTTCCAGCAGTCATCTGTCTTTCCAGCGCCACCAGTCTTTCCAGCGTCAGCTATCTTTCCAGCGTCAACCAGACTCTCTGGGCAGTCGTTTCAAATGAGACGAAGCCTCTTAGCATTCAAATTATTTTGTAGCAACCGTAATCAGGAGTGAAATAGATGAAAATGTCTGAAAGTATTAGGTTAAAACAATGTAACAATAGGGTAAGACAAAGGTCATGAAGCGAAATGTTTCGTTGCCAATTTCAATGAAAATGACATGTTAAGGAACCAAAATACTATATCTCAGCAAATTATGAGATAAATCAAAAATAACATAAAATAAAAAGCATACATATATATATAATATAAGTCGTGGTGCCCTGGAGGATAAAGGCCCGCCTCTCATACGTGAGGGCGCGGGTTCGAAACCTGGCATGTACCAATGTGATCTTTTTCGAGTCATATCTACTTTTTAAGAGTATTTAGACACCATTGACAGACGGTCAAAGAAAACATGGTGAGGAAGCCTGGTCTTATAATTTCAAATAATAAGGTTGAAATCGCCAACCCGTCTTGAGCAAGCGTGGTGATTAATGCTCTAACCTTCTCCATGTGAGAAGAGGCCTTTGCTCAGCACTGGGCTCCGATAGGCTGATGATGATGATGATGATATAATATAAGCGATAGGATATAACATACGTTATTGAATGTCCGTACATCGCTATAAGATAAAACACACTTTTAGCAATTGCATTATGACATCAATGAATACATGATAAAATCTATTTATTTTATTAAAAAGAAAAAAATATTGTTTAGTTTTGTGATACTAATAAATTATTTTATTAATTCATAAAATTTTATTATGTGAAGCCATTTTTACAAACGCTTTGTTACAGTAGCGAGCAGGTTGTCGTCAGTTGCATTGAAAGAAACATTTGAGAATGAATTGTACTCGTAATTAAAAGTTATAATTAAAACTCTCCACAAATGCGAAACAAAATATTTATAGAGATGTTTCTCAATTGTTTTCTGGATTTATTAATAATGCTGCGAATGCTTTATATTTTATGCTCCAAATTTATTTGACATTTACTAATTGAACTTGATCTTCTTTTGTCCAATTTATGTATATTATATAGACTTATTTATAATAGCAATAACAGTTCAAAAACTAACTAACTAATTAATGTAAACTAAATCTTCAATATGAATGAAATATATAATATGTCTATTTTAATTTTGTTCCTTAATTAAATTACAAATCAATCTTTATATTTGAATTAATTAATGATATGTCAATATTAAATTACTGAAGATTTATACTTTTAGATAATGATTTTACAAACAAACCAAACAAAAGGACAATATATCAAACTTAACTTATATTTAACTGAAAATCATGTGGGTGGATTTCCTTAAAAGAAATAACATTAGTTTCAACTGCCTGCTTCGTTCAAGAAACGATCAATTATATTATATCAGATAAATAGATATCAGAGTGATCGTTTTTTTGTTTCAAAGGGGAAAATCATCAAATCATCTTGTCCTGGGTAGGACAAAAGGAACTGTCTGACTCCTACTGACTAAAAACCTCCCGTACCTTATCCTGCTCGGAGCCAGGCTGCGGTACATCATTATGCTTGCACCCGTAACCCGGCTTGATATTGGCTCTGGGGTTCTATCTATGGTGGTCAGATGGCCCTTCGAGCCGCGTGGTACGCTACGCGTCGTACGCTCAAGTTTGGTCATAACTGGCTGTCCGCTAGGCGAAGCTGTTTGAAAGTATTATTTTAAAGAGATTTCCACCCCGTCCAGCAGCACGATAGGCCCGTACTCGAACGGAGAGCCCGCAGGGCGATCCAGCTTCCTCACGAGGACCAGTCTACCTGTCTTCCAAGATAGCGGAAATTGGGCCCTCTCCAAACATGCACAGAAGAGACCAACTAGTCGAGGTTTGAAAGACTCCGAGGGTCGGATCCATGCCTTAGCAGGCAGGCTGTCGGGCCCTAGGGCGGTTTTCTTGGCGCTCAATCGGTGCAAAGCTGCGCTCAATTCTAACTCGGTCACCACAGGAATGCTGTCGTCGTCCTCGTCATAATCCACATAAGGCCCTGGGAGGCGGAGTCGTTGCCGAAGGGGTGTAACCCCTTTGCAGTCGGGGAAATAGTGCGCGAAACAAGAACCCAAACGACGATCATTGACACTCATTGACACTTTTTAAGTTTGGTGCAATGAGGAAATATTGGCTGCATCGCCAGCGGAGCGTTGAGGAAACCTAAACATGGCTTTTAAGTAATATTGAAACTATTTCATGAATAATAATCTAGGGTTTCTGGCAGAAATTTAAGAGAAATGTCGTCGATTGTGTATCTAATTTTGTGTACAAAATTGTAAAGTTATTTTTATTATTGCATTAAAGTATAAAAATAAAATAAATAAGTAATGGATATAACAGAAAAAGCTATATGATATTTCCTGTTAAAAAATTACAAATAAAATTAACTGTATCCTAATCCACAGAATCTCCTCAAGCTTTTCTCTATTTCGGAAAATATCTGAGAAAATATCTCATTAAATTATCAAACATTTACCGTCAGATAATTGTAAGTCGGCTCGTTAATTATTTTTGCTACTAAAGTCTTTCATCTAAATCTTCGTCTTTTAATGATTCACAATGTATGTCTATCAGATAACAAATTGAGGGATTCATTTTACGATAACTTAATAATATGAACTCAAAAGACGTTCCAAAATTCCTTATTCATTTAAACTGTGTGAATAGAAAGGCGTTCATTATGTTCATTCATTCATTATTTGTTACGTTTTGATAAAACATTGCACGAACAATAAAAACCAAATCATGTTGTTGCTTTTGAACAGTTGACGTACCTTTAAAGTGGTCAATTTATTATCACCTCAAAATAAAGCGTTCTCACAGGACACAATTTTCATCATCAAAAGCCAAGTTGAAGGATTAAAATTGAAACAGATCAAAGAGAATCATTATCACAGCCCATTAAATTCCGCAGACCAATTAGAATTATAAATTAATTGTATACTAACAATATCAGCCTTTCGACTAATTTTACATTCAGCAATTGAAAGATATGTCGTTTTTCAATCTTTATTATGTGACATTATTTTTAAAATGTTTGTTTAGGCGATACGAGAACATAACTTCTTATGAACTCTCTAACATAACCTTCCGACGTTAAAACCTGTACTTTAGTATCTATATGAAAACGTTATCTCACAGAATTCCTTTGATACCGATCGGTCAAAGCTATGATAGTATGTTTATCTTATTAATTAATCTTTTGTCGTGAAAAGTTTTATCTATATTGAAAATTAAATCAGAACATTTTCTTGTCTTTGCGTAATATTCAACTGCATTTAATAATTAATATAAGCCACATTAAGCGGTCATCATTAAATTCTTCTGAAACTCTTCACTAATTAGTTTTAAATTCTTTTACACTAAACTAATTATGAGTTTCTTGGAAACTATGTAAAGTTAAGAAGGAGAGACCTGTTAATTCACAATGTTGCTTAGCGCAAATGTCCACGAAAACATAAAATAAAAAAGTTAAAACTGTAAAAAGGACCTTATTTTAAAGCGACAAGATCTCTGAGATAATAATTTACTACTCTACACAATTCAAACATCATCATAGTTTTAATTTTTTGAGATGTTATTAAGCTTGCCTCGGACGCAAGTGCCATATCATAACTTGAGTAGATTCAAAAATAATTCCATCAAATAAATAGATAATTAGTAGAGTTTATTATTATTATAATAATGTCATTCCCCAACGACAATATTGTTCTTACCGACTAAAGCTCTCCTAACAAAGGGCTATAAATAAAGTCGTCAATCGTGGGAGTTAATATATTACAATCAAGACCGGATCAAAACAGAAACTGAGCATTAATAAGAAACTTTGATTTAAGACGATAGTAAAACTGAAATAGGCGAAGGCTTGACTAATAGTTAATGCTTTAATTAAATGCTCTGTTTTCTAATATAGTTGCAATTTACGATTCAACTCTCAACAACCGTATTTAGAATTTCCATGGATTCGAGACTGTTGCAACACTAACAGTATAGTACAGGCTCTTTATAAAATACTCCTATGCTCTTTATAGACCCCTGGTCGTCGAACCAGGTCTTCTAATAGAAGAATGTTGTAAACTATTATATTTTATACGTTAATAATAATTACAGCCGAAAAATTATAAGATATTTATCGTTTTAATAGTCTTGACTCTGACTCTGACTGACTTGGTTAAATAAGTGTTTTGTTAATAATAAAGAATGTCAAATCGTCTCGGATGTGCTAGCCTGAATATTATTTTCAGAATATCAGATGCTGAAAATCACTTTTCATAATAGGGTACGATAGAAGGTAAATACGTCCTGAACATCACTTTACGAACAAGTTTAAAGTAGTTATAAATTTGCTTATTATAATAATAAGAAGAGTATTATTAAAGTCATAGAGCCTTGCTACAATTATATTTAGAGGTTGTTGTAATTCTATATCTACTCTCTTTAAGATATCCTTGCTCTCCTCTCGCTTTCAGTTCAATCACATCATTGTGTCAAATATTTCCACAGCGCCCTCTAGTTCCTGTGGGTGTAGATATGTTGGTGGTCAATTACTACATGAAAAATAGCTTTACACAGACGTTATTTCGTGTGAAACACAAAGAGAGAGTATATATAGGAGTAACAGACAGAGTATATTAATCAAGCCCCACCAAAGACCTCATTACTGTTTTTAATTAATAAAGGTAACACAATATATTACTTCAATGAAATACTTTATGACCTTCCAGTTACGAAATCAATAAAAATAATTGCTCCAACATGTACGAGTACAAACCTCCGATATCATCAAAATTAATAGCTTTTATTATTTACTGGAAATTTGATTGATTAATACTATTCTTCTGTAGTTAAAGCAGCAAATCAGTAAACAATCAGGAATCAGCGGTATACGAATAGTAACAAAAAAAAACAGTTTTTATCAAAAATAATTATTGACATATTCAAATGTAACACGGATTAGTTTAGCTTAATTTGACTTTAAAATAGCGAGGTTAGTAACTGTAGTTTTAAAGGATGAATTCAAGAAAAATACATTTTTATATGGCTCTTTTTTAGTGTTATACAGACACATGATTACATATGATTGTGTTCGTATACGATTCCATTTTTTTGTAATGGTTTCTATTGCAAAGGTAGCCCAAAACGCCCAAGAAATATTTGAAGTACAATATGGGCGGAATATATTATTGCTCTACACATATTATTATATATATAATCTGTCTTCATTCATAGATTTATGATGAAAGTATTGTGAAATTCAGAGAGTTTATTTAATTTATTACTTAAACTTTTTATGCGAAACAAACTTTTTAACCCCTGATAGTGTTTTTTAGAACTGAACGATTAGTTTTGAACAATTTATTTTAATTTTTCTTTTTATTCTGATTTTAGAATGGTTCTTATGAATGGTACTGAATTACTCTCTAAGATTCTGATTTACTGTTAAAATAGTTAACCCCTTCTTCAAAACTATGATCACAGAAAAATGTCTCGTTAAAATTTGGTAAACTTCACCGCGCCTTCCATATACGAGTATATTGTTTTAAATCTTATAATACCAAATATTTTAGAATTAGAAAAAGGAATATCTAAGACTTCCGCTAATATTCGAATCAAAGTGGATAAATCATGTTATTTTATTCCACTACTTTTTCCCAGACGTTTCTGCTACTTTGCAATAACTGTTATAAAATCGTTTACTTTGTGAAAGTTTGAATTTAAAAAAAAAAACAGAATTCACGAAGAAACAGCAATGAAATATTTTATTTAAGAAATAAAATTTATTAAAAAAAGTTATACATCTTTTTTTGCGTACCTTATAAAAACGACATGAAATAATAGTTGGTTAAATCATGTCTAAATATGTAACCGGTTCGTCATATTACTTTCGATCTTTACCGAACAGTGACGCTTAGAGACATTAGAAATAAAATAACATGTACGATAAATTGTTACAGTGAAAGATAATATCAATAGATTGACTTAAAGCAGCTACATAAATAAATAAATAAATGCATTGACATTTAATTAATAATTATATAATAAACATTTGAAGTAATTTAAAAATATCCTAATACACACAACAGTTAATATTTATATTTAAAGGTGAATGATGGAGCCAGGTGCCTTAGGTGTGATACTTCGTTTGAGTCGGGTATTGGGTCTCGCACCTTACACCCTCGACGATGATCAACATTTCTCCAGACTTCGTTTCATTATCGCTAGATTTTTTATTTTTATACTGGGTTAGTATGACATCGTTTTTTATGCTAAAGGAGACAAACGAACAGATGGCCTACCTGATGAGAGGTAGATACCGTCGCCCATGGACATCTGCAATGTGGTATTGCGGATGAGTTGCCATCCTTGAGATGGAAGGAATTTGGAAGGATGCCGATGATACAATAACCATACTGTCAAAGAATAGTCTCCTTGGTCTGAACTGAGCGTCGAGTTTTGTGTGTCACTGACATGGGGTACGGGAGGGCCCCCGATCCGACCCACAAGTGCAGGGTCTCCATGGAGATAAATAACGCTCAACACCTTTTCTTTCTAGGTACATACAATATTATAAAAAAATTAACTACGTCTACACTTTATTCGGCAAGCGGAAAATTTATGGCATTTAATTTCTTTGCTACCATATGCGAATTATTAGCAGTTGTCGTGTCATTTTTTTTCCTGTTTACTTCTGGTAAAAGGATAGCTAGATATATAAGCATTCTCAAAAAACTTAGACAGGTTATTTTTTGTCAAATTTATTAACTTTTATATTATCTTATAATGAGTGCTACCTGTACTTATAAGTTTTTAATATTTTCAGATGGATAAGGATATTACAGGCGATAGTATTGAAAATACCAAGGAGAAAAAACTGACCGTTTTAATTTTAATATACTTGGCTTTATCTGTGGTTCTTGGTTTCTTGGATTTGTTCAAAACATATGACTTCAGCGTTTTGAAACAAAGTATAAAAATATAAATATATATGTTGATTCAATGTACAGTACATACAGTACATTCAATGTACATTTACAGAGTTCGTCAGTCATAAATACGACTACATACTTTAGCACTTAAAATAAATCATTTGAGTTGTCTTTTTTACTATTCAAATTTATAGTGTCCATAGAGTATTCGAAATAATGCCATTAATTAATTTTATTTTTAATATATATGTAAATATAACATTTTCTCCTTTTTAGTACAAATTGTAATTAGTAGAATTACGTTCATTACTGTGAACTTCATAATAAGATTGTATATGTTTCAACTATGTTTGTTCGCCAGAAGGACAATGATAAGTTTAAAAGTAATAAATTCGGCTCTTGATGCTTTATGTAAGCGAAAATCGACTTATGGTAAGAAGAATGAAATATGAACTTAAAAAATTCGGCATGTTTTTTTGATATGATAAACTATATTTTCAGATTGTACTTATTTCAATATAGCTAAAAGCATATCCAAAAACGCTTGGGAGAAAGAAAGTAAAGTAAAAAAATTTACCACAAAATTTCGAAAAGGTAAATGTTAAGTATCTACGTACATAGTTATTATTTTGCTTGTATAATATTATTTTTTCTATGCTTTTGACTGCCATTACAGCTCATTAGTTGGTTTTTCACTACTTTTAATCTATGTCAGATTCTTGCCTACCTTTTACATCACAAACAAGGTCTATTGAAAAGTCCAATACTGGAGTGATGACTCTTTTCCTATGGACAAGATGTAGCAATTAAAACCAAATTCGTTACTGCCTCCTTCAGCTACCCTCTTTGTCGCCAAATTTTGAATTACTATTTTTTAGTCTGTTTTTTATGCATACGTGATTAAAAATGAGATCGAATATTGATTGCTTTGAAAGTTAACGAAGTTGAAAACAGGTGAGCGGGAGATTATTAATATTTTGGGGTAGGGTAGGCGAAATCTTAGATCGCATTAACTAGATCTAAACTCACATTACTTGTATATAACTCCCAACTATAATTTTCCCTAAATAACATATCAAGTGCATTATCGACGAACAAACCCCTTGAGTAATATTGATCAGGAAGACAAGGTCTAATAAAGAAAGATTTCACGTCTAGAAAATCAGTTTCACAATTATAAAACTAGTTGTGTTAAACAGATCTCCCCGTCCAGTTTAGATCACAGCGGTTACTTTATGTCTGCTGAAGTATTTGTCGAGGTAATTGGATCAGTCCATCGTCCTGAATTACGATTCAAGGTCAAAGTCACTAAGTGTAGTAGTTTTGAGGACAGAATCAGTTGGATCAAAAATAACAGAGCAACCTGAATGTACTGAATTAGTTTGACATTTGCCGTCACTAATAGTTACTACATATACATATATACATATTGACACAGAGACGGTCATTGTAGACTAAAGTTGACATAAAGACACCATATAAACAAATCCTCATTTTTAAAATTGTCACAATCAAATACTCAGTCAAAAATATACACACTTCACCTTCGCTATAGCCCGTTTCTAAGAAAAAACTAGATAACATACATCAGAAGAAGTGATATGTGTACTTCAGTGAAAAACATCCTTAATTTTTAAAATGAAAACAGTTATCTTTGTGGCAGGAAGTTTTGATAAAAAACTGTTTATTTAAAAAGGAATTTTCTAGGGATGAGTCTTCAGTACAATTATTCATACATATTAATTACTACGGTTTTTTTTGTGGTTCAATCTATTTATGCTGTATCGTGGTCCTGATATGTTTGTAGTTTGGAAGTGCTATTCTTTCACACCATATTAATAGAGATCATAATCTTACCCATCGCGTTCTTCTTGAATTGGTACTTTTACTGTTACACAATTTAAACTTTTGCATTTCTGTTTCTTATGATTCAACAAAAGTTAATTTACATCTTCCACCCCAAATTACAACCTTCCGTCAAGTATTAATTGTCTGCACTTCAATTAGCTGATGCCCATTGTTTGCAATGTTTATATGTCTCTAATGAATACTTACAGAAAGTAATCTTATGTCTCTCTCCATCTTTTCAATATTTTTTTGCCTTAATAATTATTATGAAGATCTTAATATTCTCAAAATTATATTTTATTTATATTCATAAAAACAATCCAAAAAATTCCTTGTACTTATAGGACATTCAACAAAAATTTTGCAAGAAAATATTCAGGAACCTTATAAATTGATACGTCAGTGTATTTTAAACTATATGCAAGTGAATGACGTCATCATAGAAATTTCAAATGCTGAAGGTTTTGCTATCCTGATTTTAATAATAAAAATTACCCTTCATTTATTACAAATCTCCTACGGAGTTATAATGTTATTTGTAATAGAACAATTGGGTGAGTTAAGTCTACACTTTCGATAAAACTTTAAATCACTATTTCTTTAAATAATTATGTCTTTGTTTTCAGGACTTTTTTCTCTGAAACTATTTTTTTCATTCTATTGGATGGTGACGTTTATTGTCCTTTTAATATTCTTCATTGAACCATATCACAGAACTCACACGGAGGTAGATATTTTAAATTAATATTAATAAATCTTATCTTAATCATTAATTATTTATAAAAATATTAAGAATATCAAAGTTTCTACACATATATTTATATAGATATATTTTAATTTCGACTGTATAGTATTTGACTAACATTCTACCCATTGGAAAGTGGAAACGAAAGCGTATAGTATAGTTAAATTTAAAGTATAGTTTTTGGCTTCACTTAGCTTAGGCGCGGCGTGGAATATAAAAAAGTGCTTTGAGTGCTACTGAATAAAATTAACGGAAATGGCTATAAACTCTTTATTGACCAGCATTTCAAAGCTGAAAGGTAGGAAGAACTATGACGAGTCGTCGTTTGCGGTGGAAAATTTGCTAATTCTAGAGGGTGTGGCTGATTGTATACAGCAAAAAAGACCAGCAGCAACCGCAACAGCAATCGCAATATCAGAAGTTGCCAAAGCGAAAGCGACGTTAATTTTCACAATAGATCCATCATTGTATGTTCACATTAAGAAAGCTAAAAGTACTAAGGATTTGAGGCAGAAATTGAAGTAGATGTTTGATGATTATGGGTTTTCAATGAGAATCACATTGTTACGTAATCTCATATCAATTCGCCTAGGTGGTTGCGACTCAATGACTACCTACATCACACAAATAATGGACACACCCAAAAATTAGCAGGAACAGGATTTCCAGTGAATGATGAGTGGATCGGCTATTTATCGTTGGCTGGTTTGCCTGATAAATATTTTCTAATGATTATGGCCAAAGAGCATTCCGGAATCGCCATTACAGCTGAAAGTAATTGCGCTTGCCATTTGGTCCTGCAGGAACAAGGAGCAGCAAGCTTTCGGATGTTAACTATGCCGTTTTTATAGACCAATGGAGATAACTTCAATCGGTGGATCAAGGTACTTTCTTACATTTGTTGACGACTTTACCCGTATGGCTTTTGTTTATTTTCTCAAAGCTAAAGGTGAAGGTTTCAAGTACTTTAAAGAGTTGAAGTCGTTGGTAAAAAACCAACAGGATGCAAAAAATACTTTTTTCGGACTGATAATGGCCTAGAGTTCTGCAGTAATGAGTTTGAAGATTATTTGAAAGCTGCAGGTATTCTTCATCAAAAGACAAATGCCTACACTCATTAACATAATGGTATGAGCAACCGTATCAATATAACTATTGTTGAAAGAACTCGTTGTTTATTATTTGATGCTTGGTCAGGTAAGAAGTTTTGAGCGAAAACAACAAATACTGCCTTCTATTTTAGAAACAGATCCGTTGCATCAGGATTTGATAATAAAATTCCATATGAACTCTGGACAAAACAGAAACCAGATTTTAGTCTTATCCGAATATTCGGTAGACCGTTAATGGTTCACATTCCAAAAGAAAAAAGACTTAAATGGGATTGATAGTTGGTTTTGCAGTGAATGTGAAAGGTTATATGTGTGATGTGAATGTATGATCCTGTAAAGCGTAATATAACGACAAATAGAGATATCATAGTACATGAGAATACTGAAAGGATGAATATAATAAATAACAATAAAGCAGTTTCAGTTGGGGTTACAATCCAAACAGATAAGTCAGGCAGCTATGTTGAGAGCAGTGAGAAAAAGATAGCAAAAGAAACTTCTCATAATGACGAATCAAAATCAAACAAAAACACGTGGTAAAAGCAGACTATTAATGTGTTCCAAAAGATCTCCAGTTGACCGATTTCGTCGAAACCCATATTGTCGGTCATTGAGGTGATCATTGTCTTCCAGGTATGCCATGAGGTGTATGTAAGTTCCATAATTTAACAGATTCTGGAGATATTGAAATCGCACGATACGCATGAATCGCTGGATCTGCTCGGCTTTCGTTTTTCGAGACTACGTATGCAAGCTTTCGAGCCCTAGGGACTATTCTGGTCATTAATGACAGGCGGTATAATCGTGTCAAAACAGGAGACAACTCGGGTGCACATGTTGTTCGCAGAGTATTCAGTACCTATTTATTAGTAATGCAGATTTCTATTATAAAGAACTCGATACAAATTTAACCAAACAGTGGACAGAGGTTCCTAATAGGTATGACACTTTGATGGTGTATCTATCTGGATCTGTTGACAGCAGAAAGTCCAGGCAATTGGCTGTGCGGTCATCCACATCTGGCACTCTTGTAGCTTCCTTTACCAGCTAAGAAAGACTTAGCGATAAGGCGAAATCACGATCTCCTCTCCCAGTGTTGTCAATCACCTCAAATGAAAACAGCCAGACTTGATGGTGGGCATTAAAATCTCCTAGAATGACCAACTGTGCAGAAGGGTAACCAATTAGATCCACATTGGCAGCCTCACTAAGATATTCAAATAAGCATGTCGTCTCCTGGTCACCCCTGTGCGATCGGTAGACACCGGCATCGCCTTTTTGGTCCACAACTGAGTCCACCAGCATCATGAGAGTAGAATATTAAAGGTCTTCAAAGTGACGAAGACGCTGAAAGCAGATGTCATTGCCGATAAACACACATACCCCACCACGGTGAAGTTATATTCAAGAATGTAACTTGGGTACTTAAGGTACGCCGCGTTTGTAGGACGTCGCATCTGCTGTGTAGACCTTTAATGTTACTGGGGCTCACAAATGATGAGAGGTTTTCATTATTTTTATAAAGTAAATAGGAAACATAGAGGATGAGAGTTGAACGAGGCCTTGAAATTATTACCCAACAAGAGAGCCAGACTCGTCGTGGTTGTGAGTAATTGATCTGGAGATTGACGGGACGACCGAACCCCCCCGAAGGATTGCCGTCAGGTCTTCTCATCCGGTCGCCACACGGCACTATGAAACTACCTTGGGATTTTTTAAGTTAGCTGGGCAGCCTTACTTGGGTGGCTAGACCATCAATTGGGTCCCTATACTCTGCAGGAGGCCAGCGGAGCACCCGTCTTTGGATCTCGCTACCCTCAAAGACTAAGATGCATTTACTTTTAATGTAAATTATCTCATGATTCAATTCAACACTTTTCTCATATTTTATATATTTTTTGTAGATTCAAAGGCTGCAAGCACTGCTTTTAACTTTGAAATGGGAAAATATGGATGGAGTAAAAATAAATGCAGAGTTGCAACTTTTCTTGCGAATCATCCACATAAGCAAGGCAACGTACTCTCCCTTAGGAATAATCACTCTCGATAGATCTCTTACTATTAGGGTAAGCTTTATAATACAATTAAAAGTTATTTTAATTTATTTGGCAACAATATATGCTAACGATTTAATTTTTCTATTAGAAATTGAATGGTTTGATATATGACGCAATTAATTATAATATAAAAAGACAATGTATTCGTTTATACGACTTTTAAAATTTTATTTCAGATTTTTGGAAATCTCCTCACTTACATCGTCATAATAGTTGCTTTTGCCCCCGATACTCAGAACTTGGTTCAATAGTTTTATAATACAACGGTACGTTACAGTTAGTAATTTTTTATTATTATTATTTATTTAATGAGATCTAAGACTTTCGGGAGTTTTATTCATTTAAATTATTATTCATTCTTAAATTAATATCCTTCCTCTTTTGACTATTTATATTAAACATATTTAAAAGTTTAAGTTGAACATTTATAAGTTGATATGAACGCCGCGCCGGTCTGGGTAAAGGCCTCCTCCAAAGATGTCTATCTTCGTCGGTCTTTTGATATGAAGCACTTTTTTTCTCAAATTTTATTACTTTTCCTAGATAGAGATTATTTCTTATAGATATGTCCAGATATAAATTCTTCCAGTTCTAATAGTCTGCCGTTTGAGAACAGAGATCTAACGTTATACGATATAATTCTTAATTGTTAGATTGACTTTGAATAGTTTATTGAGATTTTAAGGGGTTTTAAAGGTTGAGTGTTTTATCTTCGGAGGATTTCGGTCACAATCCTCCAAAGTTACTAACCGGGTTAGAGGATTTTTGGGTTTTTATTACAGTTTTCTTATTTGTGTGTCATCGGTGTGAGTAGAGTTCAGTAGTTGCTATGCAGTTTGATTAGGTTTTTTTTATTTGTCAAATACTTCATCATAATTGGTTTTACGACTCCATCGGTCACACTATTGAACCTTGTGACTTTGATTTTTGAGCCAGACTGTTATTTTTTATTCTTTTTTGTTTTATTCTCTTAACTATGAATATTTTCTGGAGATATTGCGAGATTTCTCTCATTTCTTATTTTTATCTAATTTTAATAATTTTACAAGTTTATCGTATTTTAATACGGCTGTGTTTCCTTTTTCTCGGTCAATCTTCATTTTTTCTTGTAGTTTCTATCTTGTAATATATAAAACGTGCGTAGTATTTTTTACTGTAGTATTTTGTGTCTCTTAGGGTTGTTATTTTGTTTAGATGTGTTTATTTTTTTCCCTCATAGTTTAGCTGTTAATTTTGAGTAAATATTGTTCTTATATCCTAAACAGCTAGATTATTTCATTGTTATTGCTATTCAATGTTTTAGACGGACAAGTTTTTATTTCACTGTCTCCAAAATATATGATGTAAAATTATTGTTTATATGCTGTTATAAACTGATGCACTACGTTTTAAACGTCGATTTTAATTTTTAAATCATATAATATTCATAGAGCTGATGTTGAACTTGGTACAGTTTCGACTACCCTCTCCCGTTGTTTGACTCTTTACTTGACTGTAATTATTCTTTGTACTATTTTCGTGTGTGAAATGTATTTAAAATTTGCAAGTTATTATTTAAATGATTTTCTGTTGTCTTTTAATTATTCTGGTATTTATAATATTCAATAATGTATTTGAATAGCAGCATGTGTAACATACTATCGCTACGAAAGGGCTTAGAATATTCTGTCGTTATTTTAAATACTGTAAGCAATAGTACCTTTTTTTTTTTGATGACGCAGGGAAACTCTTTTTGTGAGCTGTCTAACAGGCTTTGGTGGGGCCGGAAGGGATGTGTGACACTCGGCCTGGGCAGGCCCCTACTCACTAAAACCACTGCGAAAGCCATCGGCCGCTATGTTGGTGTAACCCGGATCTGTCAGCGACAGGGCACACCAGCGACTGGCCGGTCCTGGCAGAGACCGGACTTATTCCCTCGGAGAAAGGGGGCGATCCCGGCAAGTAGGATCGCCCCGACGACGCCGGGCTTTCACTGGAGCTGGGTTACCAGCCCGACCCCAGCCCGGAGTGCAGGGGCGCTATTAGAGGCGTTGATATCGCCTCCGGCACACCCCTGATCGTCGTCTGCGGAGGGAGGGTGCATCGGCAGCATCCTCCCTTTCTCGCTCAGATGCCTCCTTCGCGGACATGGCCGTCTCACAGAAGGAGGACACCGCTAGCCAGGACCTGTCACTCTCGAGCATCTTCTCCGCGACACTCGAAAGTGACAAGCCCACTCCGCCGAGTGTCGCCACAAGGTCTTGGCGCTGCGCAGCCCATCTCGGGCACACCTCGAGGGTGTGCTGGGCTGAGTCTACCGCAGCGCCGCACTCATGGCAGCCTCCTTCCGGCTCTCTCCTGGCCACCCGACACAAGTAGTCACCGAAGCAGCCGTGCCCGGTGAAAACCTGCGTCAGACGGAAAGTGAGAGGCTTGCGTTTCCGCCTCATCCAACGCTCTAGGACCGGACGGAGCGCAGCCGTTGTACGTTTACCGTACGGCTGGCCCGCCAGGTCCTCCCCCCACTCCCGCATAAGGCGCGACTCCCCCTGCCGGCGAACCGCCAGGTTCTCCTCTGTCGAAGGGTTCTCTCCGAGAGCCCTCCTACCCGAGACGTAAGAGAACACCTCGGCGAGAACCGACGCCACAAGATCCCAAGGCAGATAGCCGGCAAGAGCCGTCGCTGCGGCCCAGGAGACCGTACGGTACCCCCTAACCACCCTCACCGCGGGCGCCCTTTGCGCCGAGCGCAGAAGGGCCTTGACCCCGCGGCTCATCGGGCGATCAGCCCAAACGGGAGCACCGTACGTGGCTATACTCCGACAGACCCCAGAGGATAGCCGCCTGCAAGCTGCGCTGGGACCTCCGAGGTTCGGGAGGAATTTCCCCAGCGCACCTGCCGTCCTCATGACCTTCGGCCCCAACTCCCTGAAATGGGGCACGAAGGTCCACCCTCCGTCAAGGGTGAGCCCCAGATATTTCATGGTCGGGCTCACCCTGACCCTCCCTCCTCCTATAAGGAGGGTGGCTCCCAGCGGGGGTCCTTTCCGCCCAGTCCCGCCGAAGAGGAGGGCTTCGGTCTTGTCGATTCTGACCCGAAGCCCCAACCTCTCTATGCGGCTGACCACGAGATCAGTTCCGACCTCGGCCAGCCGCGCCGCCTCCTTGTAGCTTCGTCCCCGGGATAAGACGAAGGTGTCATCTGCATAGCAAATGACGCCCATCCCGGGGAGGAGGCGACTCCGCAGGACCCAGTCATACCCGACGTTCCACAGAACAGGTCCCAATACCGAACCCTGTGGAACGCCGTTGTCGACTGTCCACCACTCTATGGACCCCCTCCGGTTCTCGACTGCCACCCTCCTCTAGGAGAGGTAGCTGCCTAACAGCCTCCTCAGATACAGGGGCACTCCGAAGTATAAGAGTGCCGCCTGTATCGCGCTGTGTGGGAGGCTGTTGAAGGCGTTGGCGATGTCCAGCGATACCGCCGACACTACCTCTCCTCTGCGTTCCGCCTCTTCCGTCACCGCCCTCAGGCGTTTGAGGGCATCAACGGTCGACCGGTGGGCTCGGAACCCGAACTGGGACTCTGAAAGTCCCGGTCCCGAGCCTTCCTCCAGGTGCCGAACGAGACGAGTGGCTATAATCTTCTCAAAAGCCTTCCCCGCCTCGTGCAGCACAACCACCGGTCGCACCGCCGAAGCCGAGTCCGGAGGCCGGCTGCCTTTCGGAAGTAGGCATAGCCGGCCTTCCTTCCAGGCCCTCGGGAACTGCTCGGACCTCAGACAGAGGTCGAACAGCTCCCTGAGGGCTCCTCCGAGGTGCACCAGGGAGAGGGCCAGAACCCTCCCGTGCACCCCGTCCGGACCCGGTGCGCTCTTCTTACTCTGGAGGCGAGCTAGAATCGCCTCCATTTCAGACTCCGTGACTGTGGGCGGAACGCGGTCGCCCTCTTCCAGCGTCTGCAGAGCCATTCTGGGGGGAGTGAATCCCGCCGGGGCGTCGGGGAAGAGTTCCCCGACGATCCCCCTCAGAACAGCCGGCTGGAGCACCTCCGTGATGGGGGCCGACTGGGCGCAGATTTTGTTCCGCGCCCGCTTGTACGGTCGGCCCCAGGGGTCTCGATCGAGCCCCTCCACCAGAAGCAATAGTACCTAAAGTAATGAGATCTAAGACTGTCGCGAGTTTTATTCATTGAAATATAGTACCTAAAGTTAATTATATATTTTGTAAGCACTTTTTGCTGTGATGAATTAAAAGAAAGTGGTTGTTATAAGTAGTCATAAGTAATTTTCCGATGTAGTAGTATTTACTGTCCACGATTTTTTAGCAGTCTTGAAGAAATAAAAATTATAATCACCAAGAACAAATGTTTATCACACACTCGCACACTCTAAAATAAAACGACAATACAAACTAAAAGTGTTGTATGTCACGACATTTTTTTACCTCCTGATAATATAGATGTAAGTATATATTTTTTGTAATTATGATTGCTTATTTATTTTTACTAATTATTGTGAAGTGTATCGTTAACAAGTTTTTTAAAGATCACTTTTGGGCTTTTTTCCATTCACTGTCTAACAAATCTGATATGCAGTTTTAATGAACTAATCAAACGTAATAACAGAAAATTAAAGAAGCTTTTTATATTTTGATTTAAAAGGAATAAAAAATGCAAACACTCGTTTTTAATTTAATATTATCTTTGTACATACATTACTACTCTAACAACTCATTTATGTTTCTAATACTTTAGGATTTTGTTCGTGTATTTTATATAATTCTTTCATTAGACACGCTTTCATTTCTTTTGAGGAACCGTGTTCACGGAAAAATTTGGTAAAATTACCCCTCAGTCTTATTTTTGGATCTCGAGGTCTTGCAGTGCAAATATGGACATGAATTTTTGAAGCGTTTTGATGAGTGGATCCTCTGTGTAAGATGAGCTGATGTATGATTCGCTGTTACTCACAAAATTGTGCATTCTCTTTTTAACATCAGATATCCAGAAGCCCGGTGGGTCCCCAGTCTTTCGTTATAAACCTACCTTGTATCAGGGCGAAACGACACGCTCTCTGCGTTCCTTATGCGCACAGCTAAGGTTTGGAGTAATTTGGCTGCTTCTGTATTTCCTTCAAGTTGTAAATCGAGTGTCTTCACGGTTAGATTGATAATTAATGAGACAAGTTTAAAGTTAATAATAAGTGCTGCGATGGTGCGTTCACCGCCTGTGGTTTGATGTCTACGTATTTATATGGAGAATGATTGTCAAGCATCAATCAGTTCAAATTTAAAAATGTATATATCTCTTAATTTTTTGATGTACATATATATGTTCTCTAGTTTAGGAGTTCAATACTATATATCAACACTCAAATTACAGACGTTGATTGTGACTTTAGGAGTATCAAAAAAATAACGATACGGCTAAATTATTTCCTATTTCTGATTACTTGATCAAGAAATTATTTTGAATATCCTATAAATTTTTGGCCTTCACTGTTTTTATAATAATATACTGAAATAGTATTGTGTTTCAAAAAGAAAGTAAACTATTCACAACCCTAAATACTCTTTAAATGATTCTTAGATTTCTAATACTGAATCAAATTTTTATACGAAAATGTAGGTGATGACGAAACAGTGATTTTTTTATTTTCTTGCCAGGACTATACTAATTAAATGTCAGGTAAGGATAACGACGGTGCATGATAAAACAAACAGTCTGGCCTTTAAAGTGTTAGAAGTTGAATAGAGACGGCATTTAAAAAGAAGATATACCTGATAGAGTCCTTATACACTTTATCTCATCAGTTTTTATGTTTTATCTGAAAACGATTTTAATGTTCCAAAAAAGATAAATATATATTATTTAAGAGACAACTTTAAGTTATACCAAAAATGTATGAGTTATTCAAAGTTTTAGATCAAACAATTTAATATAATTTATTGTTCATTTATATTATTTAAAAATATTCGAATGTCTGAGATAAAGTTTTTCAGTAAACTTTATTCTGAAGACTTATTGTATAAAGTAATTCCCCGTCCTACCCTCATTACATTATAAATCTTCATGCCGTAATTTAAATTCCCTTTGTTTCCTAACGATCAAGGGATTGACATGAATTAGACTGACGGCGTTCACACTTCCCGAGGACACGTGACAATAATCCAGCTTACTCTATTTACATTCTCTTTCCAACAAAACGTTCACATCATTATGCCTGTCAGGTGTCTGTGTGTGTTCTGTACTTTCAATTAAACTTTTATATCTCTTGAGAAATGTTATTTCGACTGAAACAAACTACACATTACTTCAGGACACTGAAGTGACAGAAAAATAAAATTAAAAACGCTTAGAGGAGGATAAAATATTTTGACGGAATATAAAAATTATAGGGCTAAGAATTTGTCTATGCTAATAAGCAACATAAGTCTACTCTCCCAATAAAAGCTACTTAATATGAAACAAAATTACCCGCAGAAGCAATATTAGACCGTTCCTTTCGAAATTAGCTGTTACCGTTATTTTAAACAAAAATCCTTTCCCGAAATATAATGAATTTGGGATATTAAAGAATCTTGCTTGAGGTAAGGCCGCTGTGAAATATCAAAATAAATAAATATTTTTTTTATTTTTTATATTTATATAGAGAATAAATTGTACAAAAGCTAATTATAAAACGGGTTCCATAAAAGAAATTTTAAATTACGAAAAGAGTATACTGCTGTTTGTTTGTTTTTGAGCATTAATACGTCTAATATGCTTAAAAGATATGCCCCGTGTTAATGTAACAAAACATGTTGTGATTTTAAAAAACTACGATACATGTTAAACAGTTTTCCTGCAAATTAAGAATTTAAATGAACATTTTGAAAAAAGACATGATAAAGTATATATCGGCGCAAGCAGCTTCAATGACGGATGCAACATGAAAATAACTGGCATCAATTATTATAACACCTTATTGGTCGTCGTTACTATTGTTAAAAGTAAAACGAAATCAAAGAGAATAGAACTATGTTTGAATTCTGGTTTAAATATGACGTCTGGACGCACGACAGGGGACTGCAGAGTTCAGCGAGTGCGGAGCATAAAGAACCTTCGAGAAATACAAGAACATTTAGAAGAATTGAAGTTTCATTTTAAAATATCTGGAACTTACTGAAACAAGTGACATTAAAGACGTCCGCGAGGCTGGCGTCCTGTCTTTAAAATAATGAATTTGTAATAAATCCGATATATACAATTACATTCTTAATGTCAGCTAAGAAATTTAAAACTGTTTGGTTTCAATAATAAGTGGGATATACTCGCACCTGTGCTAATATATCCATTGTATACATTCTATAAACAGAAATATAAATAAGCTTTATTATAGAGGACAGAGTATGTCAGTAATACGATCATCCAGAGGAAAAACGTCACGATAAAGATTGCCACAACATTTATTTAAACACATAAAAACCGCAGAGTGCTTTGAGTGAGTGACAATGTAAATGCTCCACCTTCTGCTTTTTTGAACGCGGCAGGTTAGGATGGGGCAAGCGGTAGATAGCATAGAAAAATTGGTACAATATTTTTCTGTCAGCTGTATCCTCGTTACATGCAGTTTGTGATAAGTGCTTATTAATATTATGTAAAGGTATTGCTCTTTTTGATGCAAATAGAATATTGGAATACAGAAGTATTTGTATTCGTGTGGTTCTTTAGTATTAAGAGCACAACATATTATTTAATTACTTACATTACAGCCTTTAAAGGTTTAAGTTTATGAGTTTATTTGAGACATTAGTTAAAATTGTACACCTATCAACATAAAATAAACCTACTACTGCCATCTATCTTAAAATGTTAGCATTAAGGATATGTTATGTCACCTTCGGTACAAATATTTAAGTCGTGTCGCTGCGTTCCAATAAATTGTCGTTTTACTAGCATTAAACAGAAGAACAAGTGTGATAGTTATTAAGACATCCAAAGTTATCAAACAAATTACAGATATAAATGCAACACATCTTACTTTTTTTTCCTCTAATAATGATTTTTGATCCTTTAACATAAGCTTAGTCTCAGAATGATTGATCCGTGTATTCATATATTTGTTTCACACTAACTTTCTTTACTTATGATTAGTCCTAAATATGAATGTTTTACAAATTAACATCAGTGTTTTATTTTTTCGTATCCTTCATTACAATAGTCAAAATGAATACGCGATATTTATGCTCATGAGATTTGTATTATTTACAAGAAAGTTTTCTTAAACCTTTTTTATATTTTATTAAATATATTCTCTGTGTATTATTATCGATGAAGTATATGTAGAGTGTTTCTTACAATAAATTGACTTTAATACTAACTCTATCTCATCATCTGGAGCAGACGGTGCACGCGACCGCGTTATATGTTTATGCGGAGCAATGATCGTAGGATTTATGATAAATAATAATCCGCTTGGAAAACACTCAAGTTTCACTTGGTAAATGGGTTTTGGAACGGTCAGGAATAAACCGAAGAAAACAGATTTCAAACTAAAGTGTGACCGACGTCTAAAACATATTGTCCTCCACAGTTTAATGTGATAGTACAGGGTTTGGTGAATCCCGTTTATTGATCGTTTGTTACTTATTGGGTTCATATAGTTAGTTCCTCTTAATGGTAAGAATAATACCATTATTATTTTTTTTTATTTTTCCGTTTTACTTATTGGAAAACGTTCAAAATTACCAACTCAGGTTCTTGCTTAATAAAATATTTCACTACCGAAATTTAAAACAGTGTTTATAAGTTTCATTAATTTGGGAAAACAATGACTTATTAAACAGTTAGAATTCAAAAATCATCTTTATAACTTTGATGAAAGCTAGTTTCAGTCATTTACGTAAATTGTGATATATTAATTAAATTAAAAAAAAACACTCTCAGAACCTTTACAATCACTTGGAATAACAAACTTAACATTTACGATACCATATACGAAATTTAACCTCAATGGTGTCCTAACATTGTGTATAATAGAAACAAAAGATATATTACATAGAAAAGACAGAAAAATACAATTGACAGAACAAAGACTTGACAGCGAGTTATGTTTTAATAAAAGTAATTTTATAGATAAAACAAGCAGTCCACAAACGAATCAGTACAAAACCTTTGTAGTGTTTCTAAAATCTCAGAACAACCGTGATCTGCAAATACATATAAAACAAAGATCAACACAAAATAATATTTTGAATAAAAAATAATTTTTATTCATTAAAATTAATTTGAAAATGTTCATGAACAGCCCAAAGAAGTAAATAACTAACATATTATGAAAAGGAAATGCAAAGTAGGTCAAGGATTTTGACAATGTCAAGGTTTATAAACTTATTGCATCAATCATAATTACCAAAGAATATTTCTTTTAAATTCTGAATTTAAATTTAAAAATATATCATTCAGAAATCATAGTTTTATTTACAATACCTTAAAAAAGTTTCATCTCCTAGATGCAAAGGGTCTATTTTCTTGTTACTAAAGGAAAAGTTACAGAAAAGCGTGAAAATATATACAAATCGAGATCAGGAATAAAGTAAATCAATTTAGATCAATCATAAGTATCATAATTAAAGCAAATTAATTCTATTGAGTGTCAATATTTCTAAAGTTACCCGTCACTAACATTTACACTCCATAGAATACTGGTGGTGAGGGAGAACGCCAGTAAGTTAATGGCAAAGGTAATTAATAAAATTACTATATATTTAATTTCGGTCCTGAGAAATAGAGCACCCTGTTACGTCAATAACATATCATATGAACTTATACAGGGTGTGAATGAATCTGTTCATACTTAAATAAGATTATACCAAAATAATTTAAAAAACCTGAATGACTTTCTTATATAAATCGCGTTCGTGGATGATGGCAACAATTACCCTTTTATAGTAGAAAATATGTCAGAGGGATGAAATGAAAGGGTAAAGCAATAACCTGTATATGAAATTAATTCCTTTTTGTAGCAAATTTCTCCTAAAAAAGTCAATTTTATTAGACAGAAGATACGTGACAGATAAGTTTTTGCGTTTACCAGACAAAAGTTTCCATTTTCAAAAAAAAGCTTCAGTTGATGTTAAAGTTAATGAGAGTGTTGCGATAATATAGACCTTTATAGAACAGAGGTCCTTTAATTTCAGGAATATCTTATAAATTAAGTTAAAAATAGCGTAAAAGCTGGAATAAATCAGTGCGAGGCAGTGCTTTACATAAAAAGACTTCAAATTTATGTTTAAAGAACATTTTCATCTCCACATTTTCAAAACTCCAAAGCAGGGAGTAAGATGTTTTTTTCAAAAGAGAAAAAATAGCTAATATTACACGTGACGGTACTCATTCAGGAGAACTAATCTCATTTACAGCAATATTTAATGTTCACATAATAAAATTATTACGCACTCATATAATGTGACAAAGAGATTCTATGAAACAAATAAAAACCTTAAAACTTTCTAGTAACAACACTGAAGCATGTAGTCAACATTCACTTGGCTCTTACCTTACCTTAGCTGCCATTACCTTTTTTTTGTATGTGAAAATTAAATTTGTTTAATGCTGGTGACATTTGTTTTCTGTTATTTTATAAAATTCAAAATTCTTACTGAAATCTCTGTGATCAAACTTTTAGATGGACTGCTTTTTTGTTCCTCTTTCTCATACTTTAATACTAAGGGCTGATAAACATAGTAACTGTTGTTTATTTATTATAAGTTCAAGACAATATGATTTTCCTCGGTAGTTTAATTTCATTTAAGGTATTAACCCAATATCAATTATTATTATTCTTATTAGGCCTATCAATTATTAAATATGAATCAGTAATGGTTGCTATTAATCGTCAGAATTATTTTTAAATAATAAAGAAAACGTAAATATCATAAGAAGTCAAAGACTTATTAATGATGTATTGATTATCGTTTAGTAATTCATTCAAAAGAAAATAAGCGACTGAACATATCAATGGTAAGTTATGAGTAAACATTGTGAAGTTTTTAATGATTTCATTTATTGAATATACTATTTTAGCAGGAGCTTCGAGAGTGGCGTCGTTTTAAACATACTAAAATTGGGAAAGGAGTGGCTGGGTTATAAAAACAACACTCTAACATGTACTTGGAGCGAAATTTTCCAAAAGAGTGGTACAACCACGATAAAGGCAGTCCAAATGACGTCTTGGAATACATTAAATACAAAGCTTAGTTATATTCTTCAATTTTTTTAAATATGTCACGTGTCTTAATGTTAAATTTTTTTAAATTATGTATTTACTACCAGTTAAAACACAGTTAATGAAACGCAAAAAATATTGATTTTTATTTATTGCGGCTCTATGAGATACGATGAAAACCAAGTAAGTTACCAGAGTACCGAAGATCTGAAAGACATACATAATGTGCTATAAAAGTTATTTCAGAATACAAATATGTTACTGGAAAGTGAACAAAGTATTTTTAGTATTTTAAATATTTGAATTTCTTGTTTGGTTAAAATTATAATTTTGAAACATTATAGATTTTTGATTAGTAACATAGAAGAAAATGGATAATGGTTCTTAGAGATCACCTTTGCAACAACGAGTCTATTGAGTGTAAACATGCCCAGAGGAGTGTAAGTTGCTTGGTTTAGGTTGATGACTCGCGAAAATAAATTTAGTTCATTGCTGACATCTGTTTTATCCAAATTCTTCCACTTCAAGGATCTTAGTAGAAGCTGAAGCCTGTCCATCTACAATGACGTCATTCAATTAAAGAGATGCGACAAAAAGTTATTACGTAATTATTTTTTTTGTATTCTTAATGTTATTAAAAAAATATCTTAAAGCAATGTAACATACCTCTGACTGCGTTCTATGATAGGGCTCCATAAAAAGTACAATCGATAAAAAATGTATGACCGATTGATTTATTCCGGTTAAAACATTAGGTCCAGTGTATACTAGAAGAAAACATTGTAACCATTTTCGCTTACTTTGACGATTTCAGAAAGGTTGTTATAATTAAATAGTTAATTCTGCTACTTACTTGGACTCATATAATAAATTATAACTTTATAAGAATTAGATATTACGTTTAATATGTGATATAATATTATAAGAACAAGTAGAATTCCATCAGATTGTGTCGTGTCTGTTATAGTGTCACATGTACTCATGTACTTTATAATGCAACGACGAATTAGTTTTGTAGATGTTTCTTCTGGTTTGAGCGATTTTCCTACAAATTGATGTGAAGTTTTTCATAATGCTTCTATAAACATTTTTATATCCTCACTGGGTCTCACGACAATGGCGCTTTCCATAAATATCCGCATCAAAAAGATATTATGAGTTGGAATGAAAATAATGTTTTCGCTTTTATGTACTACGCATTTATAATTATTTTTAACAATATACTCCCGACGTTACGATTATTTTGCAGCAACCGTGATCACGGACAGACGAGATGTTGCTCACGGTTACTGCAAAGTAATCGAAACGTCGGAAGCATAAATCCGAAATATATTAGTTTTATTTCAATAAATACTCGGTAAAATCTTAGATCTTATTATTATGAGTTGGAAATGAGATGGTATGTGATATTTAATTCTTTATTTATAAAACATAACGAAACAATAATGTACACATCTTAACCGAAAAATTATCAAAATTTTAAGAGAACAGCTTTTAAATTTTTGCTACTTACTCAGTCGATTGTTGTTGTAGGATTGAAAGTAGACCTACCAAACTTGACAATCAAATTGAGATGATTATTGACAATTTTGGTAATTATTTTTATATAATTAATTATTTGTTTAGGTAATATAATTTTTATGAAGTGGGGGAGACCCCATTTATAAAAAAATAAATTTTTTATTTACCTATTTGATCCTGATTCATATAAAACTGATTTCTGGACTCAGCTAGCTTCGATAGTGCGTGTATTGGCTGTATTTTACTTATTCTCTCCCATGCTGCACAAACATTTTCATGTTGTAAAATATTAAACTCATTAAAAATACATATTCAATTTTACCTCTTTTGTGTGGTCTGTTGTATACATTTTCAAGGGCATCATTTATATCCTTCAAGCTGAACATATTTCTCCTTGCGAATAAAGCTAGTTGGAATTCTGATAAATTAATCATGTAAAGGGCTATTGCAAGAAAAAGTAGAAAACTCATCATACTTCCTAAGACAAAAGAGAAAAAGGATTGAAGTATATACTTACATCCTGTAAAAATTATCACGAAATTTTTATAAAAAAGATTATGGAAGAGATGAAATAAGGCGGCATGTTTTGATACAAGCAATAATTTTAACAGAACATATTTCTAGACTTGGTAATTTGGGTGTATCTTAATATCTGCTACATATGACCTTATTTAGTACAGCAATAAGTTCAAAGGGGTAAATAAGGGTCAAAGCAGAAAGTTTTTGATGTGAACCTAAACCAAAATTAAGATGATAACAATATTATTATAACAAGCGTAGATAATAATTGTTCTCTTTTACATCTTTGCTAGGCAAATTAATTGTAAAAAGAACTGTGAGATTTGTTACTTTTTATTGTTGAATAAATTACAAAAGTATTTTTTTAAGTTCCTGCAACAGAGCAATAAACTTAAGTAAAACAGTAATTTCTGCCATTGTAATACAAGAAATGTTTAACGACTGAGATTTATAAAGCCAAGATATTAAGAATAAGAAATGCTTGTACTGTTCCCAGGTTTATCCGAGAGAATATTGAGAAAGAAATCGTAACATCGCATTGCCAAATTTATGTGTAAATATAATAAGATGAATGCGATGAGTCTTCTTTCACTTGCATTATTATTATAATTTCGATTCAAAATGCCTTCGTCAACCTGTAAAAATTACGATGATAAACACTCTACAAAACAGTACTCTACTCTCTAATAAAATTCATTGTCAAATACTTTTTGATATAAACATCATTAATAATAATAACCTCGTCATGTTTCTGGAGGAATCTTATTATACGCATCACTCTCTTGGAGGAAGTAAAAACAGACACAATTAAAGCAAGAACAGCGGTTATGCTTGACAGTATTCGAAGAATCTCAAATGACAAAGCCGAGTTTTTGTCTCCATAAAATAAAGTGGTAGTTGTAGCGACAAAAATGTAGTTTATAACTAAAATATTTATGTATTTATTAATTTTTTCTATTCAGAGAAAATCATCAAAGGTAAGCACACAGCTAAAACTGTTTATGTAAACTGAACACACTAGTCACTTTTGCCACTAATATTGATGAATCGAGGCATTTACCAAATAAGAATACGAAGATTTTGGCGCATATAGCCAAATGTAGCGATAAGTGAAGTTTAGTTCCCCTGATGAGAAATGGTGCGACACCCGCCACTCGTGATAAATACAGAACTACGCCGAGAGATCCTTGCAGCATCATTCTTTATTAATTTTCAGAACTATAAGAAAATATAATGTAGTTTAAGGTACAACAAGTAATGGTAACTTTTGCGGTAGTTAGAATAAACGTGGAAAAATAAAGTTTCTTTATCGAGAACAAACAAAAATTTTAGGTAAGAATATTTTGAATCGTGACGTCCATGATAAAATAATGATTGAAAGTAGCCGACACAAATCTCTTACAACTTAATGTACATTTGACTGTCCTCTAACCTATCATTAATGATAATATCTATTGCTTTAGGCCAAGGGAATCAAAAGCCTATTATAAATCAATGATAACACACTGAACATGCACGTTCAGTGTCGTGATATGATCAATAAAAATTTGACTAACGACCGGTTTGATAATAATTGGTACACTAAGCTTGTATTATATTATTAAGATTTAGAGTGGTCACTACAAAACAAAAAGTAATATTTTAAAAATATCCTAGTAGAATTTTTTTATAAATTCAATACATTGTTTAACTTCAAATAGAAAACAAGAAATACGTCTGCTATAAAATAATTCTTAAGAGTGAGTGTCGCACAAAAATATTTATTCACACATTTTTGTCTTATTTTTAAATGTTCTATCCTGAATTCTTTCTCTTTATATTAAGTATTTAAAAAGTCTCGTGATCTTAAACGATTCCATCGATATCTGAGTGATCCGCTATCTTCCAAGAATATGTACATACACGACCACACACACACGGGCAGACGAGATGTGGTCACGTGATCACGGTTGCTGAAAAGCACACGAAACGTCGGGAGTATGTAATCTTAACAAAAAAAAGTTTATTTAGTATACCCAAAAAATATTAGTTTCATTTAAATGAATAAAACTCGCGAAATTCTTAGATCTCATTACTTGTATGACGACGAGCATATATAGAAATTAATTTACTTTGATATTTTTCAAAATAGGACAAGTTCAAGATGAACTCTGTTTTCTATCGCTTTCAGGTATGAGTTTACTCACTAATAATACTAATCAGAGTTATCTCATCTATCAAAGTATAATTTTCATATTAAACTAAATTAACTAGTCTATAACGATATATTTACTTGCTATTTATGTTAAATAAAATATATAAGTTAAAATATTATATAACATAAATAAGGTTTATGAGTTTGCTGAGAACAAATTTAAAACGAGTCCTTGAGATTTTCCACAAGAATTTTTTTTAACTTGAACAATAATTAATTATATCAAACACCAAGCCTAAAAAAAATATTACTTTTGATGTGCTTAGGTATATTAATTTTTAATTGACCTTAGTAAGTGTAGTTTATAAGATTATAATCAACATTTTCTTATAAGAGTTCTTATTATTACAATGGTAAGTCTAACGAGGACCATTCATTTTTCTTTAAAAATTTTTCGATCTTTTAATCTTTTCTACATTTTAGCTCGATAAGAAGTACAAAAAGATCAAAAATTTTATACCCGATGTAACATTATAATAACAAATTATTTGAAAAATTCATATTGAAAAATATTGAAACACCAAAAGTAATTCAAATCCAAGAGCTAATCTATATCTTCCTCTTTTAATATATTAATAAAGCGCTGTTAAACGGCGCTCTTCAAAAAATTTCGAGAAACTATACTCTTAACATAATTAAACAATAACAATATATGAGGGTATGTATTGCGATGTGAGATATACAGTAACCTTTATGGGGATCATATATTTTCTGCAGTATACAATACTTGCGTGGTTTAGGCGAGTACAGCGCCATATGTTGGCAGTATTTCAAATTTTAGGTTTAGAAATTATGAGATAGTCATACATGTTTACTAGTCCAAGATCTCAGGGTCGCAGGTCCTTACCTATTTTCTGGTTGATAAAACATATATAAAAAAGATTAGTATTAGTGTTTACAGAAATATAATCCCAGAAAAACATTACACTAAAAAAGTAGAGCCAAGTTTAATACAAAAAATATGCCTGGCTGTTGTACTTCGCCGCTAAAAGAATAGAGATGTAAATGAATGCCAAGTTCTTTGCAAAATCGAA
Source organism: Danaus plexippus (assembly GCF_018135715.1). NCBI lineage: Eukaryota > Metazoa > Arthropoda > Insecta > Lepidoptera > Nymphalidae > Danaus > Danaus plexippus. Next base: position 199,462 of record NW_026869850.1, on the reverse strand, counting down.
ATACGTAATGAGATCTTAGACTTTCTCGAGTTTTATTAATTTAAATGAAACTAGTATTTTTCAGGTATACTGCGAGTGCTTTATTTTTTTGTTGAAACTACATACTCCTGACGGTTCGGATACTTTACAGCAACAGTGATCATGGGCCGACGAGATTTTTTTTAAAAATCATGCGTACTATATCCGAAAAATATTAGGTTCATTTAATCGAAATAGGTATTTATAAAAACATAATTACATTATGATTAAGTATTAAACTCTGATCTATGATTTATTGGATACCTGTAACAATTGATGTTATTTAGAAATGTGAAATCTTAACGTAGGTTAGATTTGACTTGGCCAGTTTTTAACTAAATTAAAATGTTGAATAACTTTATAAAATGAGTGATTTAATGAAAAGTGGCCAAAACAATAAACAAAATTTAGTGTTAGTTTTATACTGGTTGCTTGTTATTTATTGAATTTATCGAGTTATATGAGAATAAGTATAGGTTGAGTTAGTTTTAGGTTACTTTTACTTCGTTCCAATTTAGTATTCTATTATTATATACGTGGGTAACACTGAATATGTTAAGAACTGGCCATTTAGAAACATCGCTCATGAAAACGTTCTTTAACATCGACTACTGAAGATAACATCAGTGCTGTGTGACGCATGATAGAGGAAGGTAAGAAAGTGACCGTACCTGCTCATAGCAGATACGGACAAGCCTAGGTATTGGTATGGTTCAAGTTCAAAAAATATTACACGGACATTTAGGCGTCAGGAAGCTTTGAATAAGATGGATTCCTCATACATTAACCGACAACTAGAAACACCTTGGACTGGATGGACAGGTGCCGCCAAATGTTAGCTGAAATCAACGGTAATGACTCAAATGATGTATTTGACATCGTCACAGGTGATGAAAGGATATATTGCTACGAACCCGAAACCAAAAGACAATCAGCTCCGTGTGTGTTTCCTTTCGAGGACCGGCCTACTAAGGTACAGAAAGGAAGAAGTCAAGGAAAAAAAATGATAGCCTCATTCTTTGATCGAAAAGGTCATTTCGCGACAGTTGTGCTAGAAGATGAAAGGGCAGTTACAACAAACTATAACTTAGACAGCTTACACTTAGACTAGATAGGTAATTCAATTTTAAAAGTGTGCTCACGAAAATCTTGATATCATTATAAAAAATATGTTTCAAAATTACAAATTAAATCTTCTTGCTGTGCGATATGCTCTATTGGTGATTGTTAGGCAATAAAGAATAGCAGTAATTATTATGAACCAACATGTTAACAACACGACTACGTAGAGTATACCTTCACTCCTGCGACATCAAAGAAAATAACTGTCTGTATAATAACTGTGCAATAACTGTCGAGCCTAAAAGACAAAAAAGTATTAAAAATCAACTAAAACGAATATATAAATTTAAAAGAATAAAACTCGCGAAAGTCTTAGATCTCAAAACGATTATATAAACCTTCGAAGAAACAGGTCGATATGTTAACGCCGTAATGGAGCGACTTAATATAACTTCTAAGATGTTCCATAAGTATGGACTAGCTTCAAAGGTTTCCGCATTATATCAGTCATAAAAGAAGTAGCAGTACAATTATATCAAAACAGGACACAACCTAAGTGCATAAGCTAAAAAAACATGAGTGGAATACTATTCCGGCACATTAGGTTTTTTCATATCAAGATTACATAGTATTTCAATACCCGTCGTTAAGCTAGTGTTCGATTAGGATACCGTATGTGGTATTCGATTTTTGAGGTCACAGCGCGGCTTTCTCCAGACATAATGAGGACTGACGAAAGTTAATATCATAATATTGGTAATTGGATTAAGTTATATAGTACATAGTTAAGTAAAGGAAAGAAATTGAAAATATAAATTGAAAAATGCATTGAGACTTGGAAGATGTGAACCTGCAACCTCCCTGACTCGACTGAGCAAGTTTTTCTACTGGAATTTTCATTCGAGTTTTAACGAACTTGAGATGTAAAAACGAGATTGAGATATGAATTTTAATTTCAATCTGTTTATGAACCCTGGTGAAAAACCTTTCACATAACCAAGAACATGGGTCGCTAGCATATGTACCTTTGCAATGACAAGGGTTGTTCATTTTTACAAACCACAACTGTAGTCAGTATTCAGCAGAGGCGTAAAATGTTTAGTCTCTCAGTATTTTATAGAAAACACTTTGGTAAGTGTCGAGGATTCCTTTGTCGTCTTTTACCAGCGAACAAGCAGATACACTGCGGTCCCTTCTTTCCTTATACTGTATTATCTTCCATATACTTTTAGCAAAGTAAACAATTTGCGTGAGGATTTGTTGCAAATTTAATTAAGAAATCCACAAGGCAAGTGTGTATATAGTTTTATTGGGATAGTGCTTTTACCATCTAAGAAATATTTTTCCAATGACAGTAAAGCATATCTGTAAAGCACGTCAGTGTTAAATCAGCTCATATCACCAAAGATTTGTTTTGATCATCTCTGTTCCAATTATTAAAGACAGTCATCCCTAATAATGTCCCTATATCCTTATGTATGCTTAAATCTATAAAACTAAGCAACGGATTTTGATTCGGTTTTTTTAATAGATAGAGTGATTAAAGATTTATATGTATATCATATCCATTAAATAATGGAGAATATACTGTTAATTTTGAGGTTTCTAATGTTATGTCGTAACTAATTAAATTTTTTCCGCTTTCATAGCAAACGCAGGCCGAACTCTACTAGATTGATCAAAATAATGTATTAAGTATTGTGCACATTAAACAGGTCTACAGAAAACTCCGTAATGGTATATTTATATCTCTTATGGATATCCCACAATAACATTTTTTGTCATTTACTTTTTTATAATTGTTTACTAATTTTCTAAGCGATTTTAACCAATACATTAATAGTTATCATAATGAATACCTTAAATATATTGTTGATTTAATATAGATCTATATGGCCCTTTACAGCATATGATTTAAATTTTAAACCTTGCGAACCGGAGCGGGCCGCTATGTTTTCGTTCACAGTTTTTCTGGAGTGTGTTAAGTAACAGCTTTGCATCCGTGTGAAGCCGGAGCGGATCGCTAGTATGACAGTATAATACTAAATATTTGATACATAAATGTAAATAGTTCAAGTTGCAATCGCGTTTGAACTAGTGTTTGAACTTGTGAATCTGCGAAAGTATTCTTTGTGTATTTGTATAATGAGTTTTTTTATTTTCAGTTTTATGTTATGCTTTTATTTATTTCTCACGTGTCGTTCTTACCTGTCCATTGTCAAAAAATATATAGTAATATTTTTATCATAGGCAAAGGCCCTGTGAATGCTAAAGTCACTAAGATTTAAGGTTTTTGAAGAAATATACGAATCGAAGATTAAATCTTAAAGATCTTGTGCAAAGTGTAATGTATTATTTCATTTTCTTTATAATTTTGTTAATTTTAAAACCTATAGTTTTGAATCGTTCCATAAAATCATAATATAGAAATTGGAAAAGGCCACTTTAAAATGACTCCTCATTAAGGTTGCTAATTGGATATAATATTGAGAAGAGTTTTGTCGTTTGTGTTATGTGACAGCTTGGTAGGGAGATATTAAAACATTAACATATAAATATATTTGTACTATTCAAAACACTATTGCCATCTCAAAACTTAAAAGTAAAATAAAATATTATTTATTCGTAACATTTATTATATTACTTGATTTTAATATGTACACTATTCATAACTTGGTCATAAATTATAAAACCTTTATACACCCAACATATAATGAGATCTAAGATTTTCGCGAGTTTTATTAATTTAAATGAAATTAATATATTTCGGATATACTACGCGCATTTTATTATTTTAAAAACCACACCGCAGGACCTCAAGACACCGTAAGCGTATTCTGTCAGCATCCAGAGCGGTACGCCAGAAAATTAAGAAATCGTTGGCGGTAGATGATACATTACAGGACCAACTGACAGACACTTACATCTCGTCTGCTCGTGATCACGGTTGCTGAAAAGTAACCTAAACGTCGGGAGTATGTAGTTTTTACAAAAATAAATCACGCGTAGTTTATCCGGAAAATACTTGTTTACTTTAAATTAAAGGAATATTTTTACAAATATAGTTATAAATATATTTTCCCAACATCGCAACTTGAAGTAGTTTATTATTGAGTTCGTTTTAATTTATATGAATAAAGTTTGAAAGTAATAAGCAAGTTTTAACAACTATTCCGATTAGAAAAAAGTAAGCCTTATACTTTAAGGAAAATTATTTAGTTTTTTATATGCTCGCACATAACTTCTCACTGAGAGAGAACTGTAGATAATACTAATATAAAAAAATATTAAAAAGATAAAGAAAAAAAATTTAACTAATTGCTTAGTTATTTGCTATTACTTTAGTACAGCCCACGGATTAAGGCTCATCTCCTGAGGTTATTAAGCAGCTCTACAGACGATATAAAAACATGTCAATATAACTCATCCTGTCATAATTCCATGCTTCATAATCCAACTTGTTCGTAACTTGAATTTCAAAAATCCTTAGATAAGTGAAGGTGTGAATTATCCTAAGAACTTTATTTTATTTTTGTGTTTTTTATTTGAATACTAGTATAAAATATGTAAAAAAAATAGATCTGATACTCCAAGTCCAAAGCAGAACTCAGTCAACACAAAAATGCCTAAGAAAAATGCATTTCAGTTCCTGCGGGACAGATCAAACTCTTGTTCCGGAAGCATCACATACAAAAACTATCACACCACTACCGGGAATCAAACAACTTCAAATAGTTAAACAATGCCAACCACAAAATATAATTCCAAAGCTAAAATAAAACAAAAACAACAACCAAGAATCAATTCTTCCACTACGGCTGGTCACCGCGGTAGAAGACGACCAATACACTCCAACAAAAAGCAACAGACTGCATATTGCAACGATAAATACCTTGACTTTAAGAACACATGAATCTCTACTAGAGCTTGAAGAAGCATTAAAAGATATTAACTGGGATATTTTAGGAATAAGCGAAGTGAGACGGGCTGGTTAAAGAATAGAAGAACATATGAGGTATATAATATATACCAAAGGAGAACCTGGGGGATAGAAAGGAGTTGGCTTTATGGTAAAATCACATCTAAGAAATAATATACTAAATTTCATAGGTGTCAATGATCGAATCGCAATTTTGGTCGTTAAACTACCCAGTCAGCAGAAAACATGGACAATAATACAAGCCTATGCACCAACTGAAAAAGCTGACAACATAGAACACACTACCTTCTACAACAACTTATCGCAAATTGTACATCAACATTCCAAAAATATAATTATACTCATGGGGGACTTTAATGCCCAAGTAGGGACCAAACAATACAAAGACGAATATGCACTGGGTAACTTTGGCCATGGCAAAAGAAGCACAAATGGACAAAGACTCATAAACTTTTTACTAGAGCATAAGTTAATCTTCCTGAATAGCATTTTCAAAAAAACAAGAACAACAAGTGGACCTGGCTTTCTCCAGATGGCAAATACAAAAATGAAATAGATTACATTATAAGCAGCCATCCGACATTGTTCACAGACACCTCAGTTATATCAAAGCTAAACTTCAATACCAATCATCGCATGGTACGAGCATCCCTTAAACTAACACTAACTAAAAGGCAAAGAAGGGATATCACACCATCCAGTATAGCCCATTACCCAGAAAATAATAAAATAATGGCCCGTTCCCTATCAATACTCAGCAAGGAACTACTGAAGTCAGATGAAAAGGATTTTAAGGCAAGCTACACGAAATTGCAGAAACAACTTACAAATTTCAACAAAAGCACAACATCAAAGCATAAGTACATACTAAGTGAAGAAACATTACAGTTAATTCAGGAGAGAAAACATATATTTGAAAGCAAAATAAAAAAGGAGAATATTCAACTTGTCGCCAAGCTAAGCAAAAAAAATCAGAGAAGGTATCAGGAAAGATAGAAAAACAATAAGACTGCAAAAATTTGAAAAACATATCTTAACCACTGGAGGAACAAGAAAAGCTCTAAAAGAACTACGGGAATCAAATTCATGGATACCAAGCTTGAAATATGACCACTGCTATATAACAAACCGAAAAGATATAAACAAAGTAGATACAAACTTCTACCAGAATCTATATTCCAACCGAGACGATACCAACCAAAGTAACTATAGAGTCCTCAGACCTAACTTATGTTCTTCAGACCCAGAATCGGAAATTTTACACAATGAAGTCAGGAAAGCAATACTAAGCCAAAAATTAGAAAAAACTCCAGGAACAGATAAAACTGCAAATGAGTTATTAAAAAGAACATTAGATGACCTTGCTCTTGTACTGACTCAAATCTTCAATATCATTATGTTATCAGGACAAATACCAGAACAGTGGGAAACATCGCATATAATACTTTTATACAAAACTAGACCAATGGAACAGGCCGGCTTTAGAAAACATTTTTCCACTACAGACCATATACATACCGTAAAACAAATTATAGAAAAATACAAAGAATATAACAGGCACTTGTACATAGCTTTTATAGACTATACCAAGGTCTTTGACAGCATAAGTCACGAAGCTACATGGGAAAGTCTAGAAAATCAAGGAATCCCCATACCATATTTAAACGTAATCAAGACTATATATTCAAACAACAAGACAAAAATACAACTAGAAGGTTTGGGAGAGACTTTCAAAATCAAGAGAGGTGTCAGACAGGGAGACTCACTGTCCCCCAAGCTTTCTTCAGCAATTTTAGAGAGTATTTTCCGTAAAATAGAATGGGACTAATTTGGTTTAAATATAAATGGACGAAGACTTAACCACCTCAGATTTGCAGACGACATAGTCCTTGTCGAAGAAAACCCTAGAAAATTAGAGAAAATGATCCAAGACCAAAACAGAGAAAGCAAAAAAAATTTTTGGCTATCCATAAATATCACCAAAACAAAGTTACTAACAAACTCATACAAAGAAGAAATTATGATAAATTACCAATCCATGCTGCAAGAATGCCAAAGAGCGATGGAGAGAAGCATGACAGGTATCAGGAAACAAGAAAAGAAACACAACAATTTTATAAGATCCAAGACCAATGTTATGGATGTACTCACGAAAATAGACCAACTGAAATGGCGATGGACAGGTCATATGCTAAAGAGCACTCAGGAAAAGTGGAGTAAATTTGTAACTGACTGGTACTCCAGAGATGAAAAAAAAAAAGGGGAAGACAACCCAAGAGATGGGAGGACGAGTTGAAATTAATAGCAGGCCCTTTTTGGAGAAGGGTTGTCGGAGACAGAATTTAATGGAAATTGTTGGAGGAGGCCTTTACCAAAAGGCACACTGAACTTATCCTCTAAACAGGGGAAACATATCTTCCACAACTACTTAAGTTCAGGATAAAGGGCTTATTGATTGATTGATAAAATGTGTATTTTAAGTTCGCCATCCTGGGATACACTCGCACCTTTGTGTTACTCTAAAACAGAATAACATAACATCACTACACTCAGTTTCTCCTAGCCAAACTACAATCTCTAATTTAATCTTTACTATCACTACTCTTCAACCGATAAGTAGACACATTGCTCATACCATATAACACACTGATTTCTACCGGGTTATAAAAACTTAATAACTACTAGTAAGGCGGAACACATCACGGTCAATGGAGTTTTCCACTACAACTTAGGCTTACAAATTATAATTTCCATTAATATATATTGGCACATATTCGGCTAGTATCTTCCTTTACCTGCCATGTAGTACTTTTATAATCTGGTTCATTTTACAATTTATCTTCAGACTTCTGATCGCCAACGCCGCCGCATCCAAGAGATATGGTGAGGTAGCTGAGAACGACTCGGATTGATAAGATTAGTGCGCCATACTGATGTATGGCGATCTATGGACTACACCACATCGAGGTAGTGACGCCAAAATCCGAGGTTGGCACTCCGAAGGTTAGGGAGAACTCCTGCCAACGCTCTGGCAGCTGGCTGACAAACCAAGGTCTGTCAAATATGATCTGAACTCAATATTTATACCTCATATCAGTCGTCTCTGGCGAGCGTTTTTCCCACACCGTGGAAGACTTTGCATATTCTTGGATTAGATCAGTCATTCATAGGAGTGATATTGAAATACACGTGACATCATGAAATTATATAAAAACGTCATTGGTATAAATAAAAAGTAAATAAATTGTTTTGATTAATTAACTGTGAAGTGTCCGGTTTCAACTTTCATGTTTTAAAAAGATTTAGTCAAACTTTAAATAAAGTTTCTTATATACTTATAATTATAAAATATTATTTCAACACTGCTTTGAAATTAAAAACCTATTTGCAATAATAAAAACTGGATATATCTAGGGAGCTGTGAGAATGCGTTGCAAAATATCAAAGTCAACCGAGTTAATTGCGTTACTGTAGTCTGGAGCAATTAACACGGTTAGTTCCAAGTTTTCAGTAGCGTACAGGACATCTCCTATGCCCTCTATGCTTTGAGTAAGGCAGTATTGGTACTGTGATGATGTTGAAACCCTAATTCAAAAATACTAAGGAGATTTTTGTGGTAGCGGGAGATTTTTTTGTGAACAATGATTTAAAGGACTTAAAAAAGGATAGGGAAATTAGAGATAGATTGATAGTAGGGTGGTGAGGTAGGGCTAGGAAGTTACGGCATTGGTAAAATGTAACAGGAAAGTAAAATATTGCAACCTGTACAAAATTGTTTGATACTAAGCAAGTAATTAAATAAAAGATTTGTATTGTTATTTCTTTAAAGATATGATCTTCATTATTTTTCTTGCCTTTGTATAATGTTCATATTTGAAATGTTTTATTTAAGGACAATTTTATCTATAATTAAGACAAAAAAATCAATCGATTTATAAATAATTAATCATTAACGTACTTAAAAATAATCACTGGTAACCTGCTAGATCTTAAACCCTAAAAGGTAGGGTTTGTAACCTACAACTACAAGTCGTATAAGAGGAGATATTCTTTTAAACTCATTCACTGATACTGTCCTACATAGGTACCTTCATATTATAATTCTCTGTTTTTATCATAAATAAATAACATACACATCGAAAACTAATACTTTATATAATGACCCACTCCACCTTCGTTCAACTCAAATATTAACAACAAAATTACATTTCAGTTTAATCTTAGTATAACACATAACCATTCTCATGGAACTTGTTTTGAGATGGCTTGACTCAATCTTTATATTCGAATGTAAGTCTCATAGTAGTAACCACTAGTGTAATAATCTCTTATTCATTTTGTCATTCTAAAAGTGCCTTAGTTGAATAAATCATTTCAAAATCCTAAAAGTTATCTTGTATAGTGTATTTTATATAAAAAAGTTGTGGAAAATATAGTTATCTGATAGATTAGTTGCACTTATATTATTATTACTAATGTTTAGCTTAATGCCACCTTATTTATATTCTTTTAATGCAAATAAATAATCGCTTAAATTAATGATTGGAGTCCAAGGTTCCTGCTGTAGCAAACAAACTCTCGATAACTATTGTTAGAAATGAGTTAACGCCAAACTTCTACTTCGACGTTTATTATACAACAACTTCTAACTGAAATCTCAGAAGAGCACATCCAATTTAGAATATTCAATGTTACAACATTTAGGTGAGGGCAAGTTACGATATCACACAGAGGGCGCTATTTGTTCCTCATAAGAATTGCCGAAGAGGAATAAAAAATAATTATTATACAAATCATGCTATTGTTCTAATAGTAAATATTAAAAACTTTTACAAATCGTTTGATCATTTAAATAACTAAAGATAAATATTATAAACCTTATATTACACTTATTATGAGTGATAGATGGCGTTATTATAAGTGATAGATGGCGTTAGTTTACTACTGTAAGAAATGCCAATTAATAATGAAAGATTAAATGTATTATTAAGTATTACGAGCTTTAAACAACAATTAATATTATCACTATTCAATTATTTACTTGACCGTGACCTGCGAAATGTTAATATTTACCTAATATCCTTAAATTTCGAGAAATGTTACCGAATTCATATAAAAAACACGACAAAAATAAGTTACAATTATTATAAAATACAGTTCTTGAACTAGAGTAGATCAACTTTTAAAACGTGCTGCCAATTAGTTAGTCCTGTCAAATGAACTCTGATACAAATTGAACATCATTACAGCGATATTATTATTATACTGAAATTTTCTTTATTCTCCAAAACACTCAATGGCAACTTTGTTAAATGTCAGATAAATTATTAAATATCAAAATATTTTAATAAAACTGTCCGTAATCAGTGGAGTGAAATATGACATTTTGTAGCAGCTTTGGCATTTTGAATTTATAGTTTTAATTTAAGCCTATCCAGAGTTCAGTAAAGGCACAAAAGGTAAACTCTCAAATGTATTGTGATATTGCATGTCTTTATTGGATTCGGTTTAGGGAGAGTAAAACAATAAGTTGTAGATTAGTCATTTTGGAATTAAAAGTTAAATAAAACTTTGTAGAAAAAAATGTGTTAAATTTCTAATTTCCCTTGCCACTTGTCTTGTTTCAATCTCATTATTTCCTTTTTATCAATGTACAAGTGCAGTTTTGCTATTTAATAATATACGTGTTGTAAAAATATCCGAAGATAAATTTTTTAGATGACTGTTTCTTTAAGCTTTCTGTAAATTTAACCTCAGTAAATTGCATACGTTCTATTGTAAAAATGTTACTAAACCGCTTCCAGTCTGCGTCGGTTCCCTCCAAGCCCTCATAGATGGCGCTGTTAAATGTTTCTGCATCGCGGTAGTGCTCCACCCAACACAAAGTATAAGGGTGCTCCTGAATCGTTACATTTCGACACCCTCTTCTACTAAATATTATGCCCAACAACAGTGATCCATTTTTTGAAAAAGCTCTTTGAATAGAGTGCTTTATAAACGATATGATATATGTTCCAAATGACTTTCTATTTCTTCAGATAAAAATTATTTAAGTTGAATAAAAGCTGATTTAAATTTTCTTATATTTTAAAGTTTTTGTAATAAAACAGTGGCCGAAACTTCATATCTATATAATATATATGTACATACATATACCGTAAGAGTATTGAATAAAGCATAGTAAGAAATAATTCTTTTAACAATGTGTATCAAACTTTTTTGGTTTCTTTTCTGTACAAAATAACATAAATAATGTTTTTATATTTATAACACGTTTAAACATCACAAAGACATATAACAATAAGAAAAAAACATATTTTATTTTAAAATGATAACAATTAAAGTTTACACGTAGGCGGTCTCATAATTAATTGGCGTAATTACAAACTAATAACGGAAATAAAACGAAATTTATTTTATCTTTCAATATAATCAAGAATCTTTATGAAAATAATCACATTTTTTTTTCCAAAATGACCGAAGACGGCCTCCTTATCGTTTGAAAATTTTCTCCCTCTAAAGTTCTGCCTTAAATTTGCAAATAAATAATAATTGAAAGAGGCCTTGTCTGGACTCTGAGATGGATGTTTCACATCTGTGAACGACCATTGACGAACCGCATCCTTTGAAACACCGGCGCTATGAACATGGGCGTTGCCATGGAGCAACAGGACACCTTTAGAAATCTTGCTTCTTCGTTTTTCCTTTATCTTGTCTCGTAATTTATATATTAAAGAAGGATAGTCTTCACTTATACACTATTTCGTTCTTTAAAATCCACTATCGGAAAGCCTCGAAAATCCCAAACGATTGTGCACATCTTTATTATATGATTTACCTTTGCCTTGCCAGGGGGTTGTCATCCTTATAAATCCATTGACTCGCGCTTGCCTTTTCGATTATAATACACGATCATAGTTGCATCACCTTGGAATCGCTCTATCACTGCTTTTGAATTTTCGCCACAAAGATCCAAAAATTCCAAAGGGCAGCTGAAAAAAAGTTTCGGTTACCATCTTGCACTTTCTTTTATCATGTGAAGATGTTTATGGATCGCATTATGAAGCGTATTTTATGAGATCCCAAGCCTAGCTGCAATTTTACTAATCTTCAAACGGTGGTCAATCAGAAACTCCTCTTCGATAAGAGCAATCGTTTCGAGCTCTCGTTATTTAAATGGCTGCTCAACTGAGACTAAGCATTTCATGTAAATGCGTGTTTTATATTAATTATACTATAAACGAGGTATATAATGCGTCTCTACATGAAACGACATTTTGCATAGAACTGTACGAGGCTAGATCATTATGAGAGCGACTAGTAGATGAACTTATAATGATTAATTAATAAGTTAATAAAATATTAATGAAACTAAACACTCGGACTTGATATATAATATGTTACTTTTTAATAAGGAAATAATTACAAACACTTTATGATTTCCAATTACTGTCACGACATTTGACGAAATAAGTAAATGAGTTAACAGATCATTAAAGATTCAAATGCTGTCCGTCCGCCTCGCAGTGACACACACACACACACACAATCATTATGTACATGAGTGTTAGTACATAGCACGGATACTTCACACACGTGCAATAAACAACAAAAGGACGATATAAACAATAAATCGATGAAAGATTTTTCTTCACATCAACAGGTTTTTTCCATGTCTGAAGTAAGTAACAAATACTTCCAGAGCTTCTTGACGCCATACAAAGTTATATAAATGATTTACTCCTGGGACTTCTTACAAATATTTAAATTTTATTGAATATTCTATGTATTTAAACTTCACACCAGGAGCGCGGACGAGGAGATGTGACGATTCGGGTCAAGGTCCATGTTCCGCAAGCTACAGGATTGAATACTCAGACAGTCGATGAATTTTTCATTATATATTTACTTCTTATATTTTTATTTTAAGAACTCACGGATTGATTCAAAGTTAAAAACATTTTAATACGAAGAAGATATAATAATAAAATTAATTTAAAATAATATTCTTTAATTCCATGAGAAATTAATAGGCAATAAAACTTTTAAATTCTCGGTATTCCTTTAACAATGAATTTTAATACGAATTAAGATTTTTCTTCTTATAGTTATTAATTATCTACAAAATTAATAATCCAGTTAGTAATTAAGAATTACAATTCTGAATAAAAATAGAATATGGAAACAGAAAGAACGAACAAAAACTCTGTTTTCAACTACTCATTGTATTTAATATATTTTCTTGTTCTTTTGTTGACTTCTTAATATCTCATTTATAAAATTCTTTGAAATAAGTTTTAAACCTATTAATAATTTTTTTTTAATTTTGAAGTAAAATATTATTATTTAAACTTCAAAGTATCGATGTTGCTCGTGACACTCCTGGAGACGAACAGTTCAATAGATTGGAACTCTAGAGCTGGTATTGTGCATACATGTTCAGTGTGAATTAAAATTCACGATTACATTTGTGACGTCATTCCTAACACAACATGGCGGTGGTTTCAAGATGGCGGTATAGTTATTTTTAATGCATATCTAAAACACAGGTATCAAAGATCCTAATCGTTTGCAGATCCTTGCAAAAAACTACAAAACGGATTTTGATGAAACTTTACAGTAATGTATCTGAGACATAGGATATACTAAATTTCCAATTTCCTTGTTATTATTGCAGTATCAATGACGAGCATATATTGTATGAAGTTACGATATAAAGACTATAGATGTCCTCGCCGGTTGGCTGCCATATCTATTGTTTTAACGTAGTTTATGCAAATAAATAAAACTAGTATTATTCGGATTTACTACGCGGATTTTATTATTTAAAAACTACATAATCCCGACGTTTCGGTTACTTTGCAGCAACCGTGATCACGGGCAGACGAGGTGTGAATGTCTGTCAGTTGGTCCTTGTTATTTATCATCTACCGCCATCGATTTCTTAATTTTCTGGCGTACCGCTCTGGATGCCGGCAGAATGCGCTCACGGTGTCTTGAGGTCCTGCGGTGTGGTTTCGGACATGGGATTTTATATTTTTAAGAACGGGGTCCCAGGTGTTTGATAGATTCCAGCCATCTTCTCTATTGAAATTGGGATGTTTTTTGATTTCAATAGCCTCGCGAATTAATCTCGGTATATACTTGTCTTCCCGAGCAAGGATTTGAGTTTTATCAAAACGAATGTAGTGGCCTGGTTTGTCCATTGTGTGTTCACACACTGCTGACTTCGACGCGCGCCTGTTTTTGATGTCTGAGATGTGTTCTTTAACCCTAGTACCGATGCTCCTCTTCGTCTGTCCAATGTATGACAAGCCACAGTCACAATCGAGTTTGTATACACCCGCTTGTTGTAAAGGAATGTTACTCTTGATTGGTCTCAAGAATTGGCTCACTTTCTTATGTGGTTTGTAAATAGTTTTAATGGAAACCTTCTTCAAGATGTTGCCTATTCTGTCAGTAACTCCCTTCACATATGGTAGTATCGCAGGTTGTCGTTCAACTGTGGGTGGCTTCAGGTGGTTCTTGCGATGCTGGCGAGGCACGGGCAGGTTGTTGCTGGTGAGAGCATGTTTTACATGCTGCAGCTCGGCCTCTAGGTGGTCAGCATCACAAAGATGTTGGGCTCTCTGTAACAAAGATTTGCCAACGGTAGCTAACTGGATAGGGTGGTGGTGTGAGTAACCATTGAGGTACCTGTCCGTATGTGTGGGTTTCCTATAAACAGTATGTCCCAAAGTATTGTCAGGATTCCTAACGACAAGTATATCAAGGAAAGCTAAAGAATTATTTGCCTCCAATTCTATAGTAAACTGAATCTTACTATTGATAGAATTAAGATGGTTCAGAAAAGCAGATGTTTTATTTTTATTTAATATTGTGAAGGTGTCATCTACATACCGTTTATATATTAAAGGTCTTATAGGAGGAGAGCAAAGGGCTCGCACCTCGAAGTCCTCCATGAATATGTCAGCGACAACGGGGGAAACCGGCGAACCCATTGCAACTCCATCTACTTGTATGTAGAATTCATCCTTCCACATGAGGTAGCCAGATGTTAGGCAATGCTTTAATAACTCTGCATATTCTATAGGCATATTGTTATCCTTTAACTTACCTCTTACAATCTCAATGCAGTCAAGAACAGGTATACTAGTGAATAATGACTGTACATCGAAACTGACCATACTGTCATTGTCGCTCAATTTTAGGTGTTTTAAATCTTTGACAAACTGGTAGGAATCCTTAACAAATGACTTTGTGTAGCCCCGGAGAGGTGATAATATCTTTGAAAGAAATTTAGCCAGTTTATCAGTGGGTGAGTCAATCTGGCTTACTATTGGGCGTAATGGAACATCCTGTTTATGGATTTTAGGTAACCCATACAATTTTGGAATTTTGAAATCGATGGCGGTAGATGATAAATAACAAGGACCAACTGACAGACATTCACACCTCGTCTGCCCGTGATCACGGTTGCTGAAAAGTAACCGAAACGTCGGGATTATGTAGTTTTTAAATAATAAAATCCGCGTAGTAAATCCGAATAATACTAGTTTTATTTAAATGAATACTCGCGAAAATCTTAGATCTCATTATGTAGTTTATGCATTTGAATCTGAACTCAATTTCAAAGTCCACGAGAACAAAGTCACGGGCAAAAACAAATGTAATACAAAAGCCTTTCGCAAGATTTACATATGTAGAGAAAACAAATAAGTAGAAACAAATAAATAAATTTGGAGTTTAATTTTCGTTACTACCCGTAGTCCATTAACATAGACATTTTGTAAGCAAATTCACTCACTGAATCATTTTATTGTGGCATAAAATAATTATATCCTTTGAAACACTTATTTACTTAATATTAAAGTGAGCTTCATAATGACTATTCTCAATACATATAAATGTAACTGTTTTGTGAGTGTGTTAGATATTATGATGTATTTAATTTTAGTTTATTCGCTTATCGTTATAGAACACTTTGGAATACTACAAACTTTTCTCATGTTTTTGAAAGTTTTACATAAATTTTAATTAATCATAATTTAAATTAAGCTTCAGTGGTGTTTTTTGGCTAAAAATATAACTGTCTCCTGACCTGATGTATTGTAAACAGCGCCTTTATGAGTTAAGCGTACTTACAACAGAGAGAAGGTTTTATTATGCAGAGACATCTGACACCCACACGTTATATTTCTATGAAACTGGGTTTTTTATGTCAGTCGTGAAGTTGTTTATTACATGTTGCTATAAAATTACTTATTTAGGAAAAAAATATATATTTTAAGTATTGTCTCTCTTTTTGTTTTATGACAGATGACTGTAACTGTATTATCACACACTCATAGATTCATTGGATGAAACGGAAACGCTAATTATTATTATTGTAAATATTTCAAAATAAACGTGAGCCTTCACCTCGCTATGATGAAGGAATAAATTAATGATTGAATATGAATGTAAGTAAATTAAAATGAATACAGAGTTTTACCAGAATATAAGCTTATTTTTGTTCGAAACCATAAATGGAATTAATATCAACGAACTTGATTTACTATTTATATTTATATTTTTTCGGATGTTCGCAGGTGATTTCATAAAATATTACAGAGAATGCCCGCGAGCATCACGAGAGCGAGCATAACGTGACACGTGACGTATGACCTCAGGGGATGGGTTATAACCTCACATATAAATATAGGAATTTGGTTGAGCACCTGAGGGTAGGCGTTAAAATAATACGGACATGAGCCGCGCAGGTTGACTAAATAACTATTATCACAATGATATTATCACGTCGTAAGTGAACTCACACTTGGATGTGGATGTGAACATGGGTGATGAACATTGAACATTTATATTATTTACAATCGTCTTACTTTATAAACTCTTTTAACATGTACCTTTTTGACATAATTTTCTAGAAAAAAACTAAACTTTCTAAAGATACATCTAATTCCAGTAAATTAAAGAACCATATTAAGATTAAACAGGAGAAAAACTTGTTTTAAATATTTAACTTACCTATGTAGGTATGTTTAGAAATAAAATAAAAGAACTAAAAAGCAAAAATAAAAACGATAACTTCTGTATTAAATAAACTCACTTTAATATTCCAACCAAGTACTTCTTGAAGTCGGCTCCTAATATTCGTATTTTTCTATTTAATTTTCAAGATATATTTAGTGTGCTATTGACGCAAAAAACCATGACGTCGCAACAACAAATCCCGTACAACTTCATAAAAAAACTTTCGTTTCTGACAATTCGGTAAAGAATTGCATTTGAGTATTTGTCACGTACCCAATTTCACTCAGTACTTTTACTTTCCTATAAAAGACGACAGGTGCCGACTTTTAATATATAATTTGTCAAGTTTTTGTATTTATTTGTGTGTTCATTAACGATATTTGTTGAAGATGCCGATCAAAAATGAACCGTAAGGGTGATTTTAATTAATAAATTAAAGTCGGTTAAAATTCCCTATCTCAAAAAGTACACAACCGATTTTGATGTGACTTTCAGTATTCCCTAAGTTAAATAATACTTAGTAAAACAAGAAAAGAATTACCTAAAGAGCACTTGTAGTTTTGGAGATATGCGAACACAAACATAAGAACATACATACATACATAGATTTGGCATTTGATCAGACGAAAACTGGGCAGTTCTGGAAATTCTACGTGTACACGCGCCTAATGGATAATTTCCTTTTTTAAAGACGGTTAATAAAATAGTTTTAATAAAAAACTGTATATATTTTATCTGCGATTCTTTTCAGTGACAAGGATAGCAGACATCCGACTTCACCAGCATTATGATCGATCATAAGTTTATAATATTACGTTACGTAAACGAGAAAACGATGTTCCCCTTAAACAAGCTTCTGGAAGGGTGTGTTCTAGGAATAATGTTTGTACACTTTGAAATCGATCGATAATACTTCTTAAGAAAGACACAAAAGTGACTTAACAACTTGTTTATAAATATCTCTGAATCCATCTGTGTATATTGATTGTGTTTTATTTTTTTCTATAGCTCAATACAAATATAGTAATATTTTCGATTTCGTTTTCTTTGATTACTATTGCAAATTTCAAATAATATGCGTTTTATTATCAGCTGATGTATAAGGCCCTTCATATAGGTAAGTTGTTAGATCTTGACTTTCGCTACGTCCTTCGTCGCAGTTTTTGGTGTAACGAGCTTTTTTGTATTCTCTCTGAGCAACAATCTCACAGAAGCAGCATGGTTCCCTCAGCCTGGAGTCCTGCATATTCCCAGCTACCTCCAGGCAGCTTGACAGTACTTTATAGCATACTCATAAAGAATGGCAGGAATCCTGTTTTTGATTTTTATATTTATATGTTTTTAGAACATATTTCCCTTTTTCCACCCTTTCCTCTCCCTCTTCTCTAAATAAGGGTGGGCCGTCTGCTCGTTTGTTCTCTTTACATAAAAATAAATAAATAAAAATATTTGTCGGAATGAGGATTTAGTCCTAGATTAGAAAATAATCACTTTTTTGTTGTTATTCTTATTTTTGTTCTTTTAGTATTGCTAATTCCCCAAATTCTAAAAAGATATACTTAATTGAATTGGTTAATGGCCATAAATTTCTATCAAATGAATTTCTTTATCATCATGAATCCCATAACCGACACCAAATTTATGACCTATCGTATTTACGAGAAATCATTTTTATAAGCTCCGCTAAGAATATAAAACCATTGACTGAACACTATTTTATGACTTATTGCTTTTATAAGACAATCATTTTTTTTTATTGTCTTAAAGTACAATAATTGTTGATTTGTTACATTTTTGTGTCACGTAACATTTTAGTTAGCCTTACTCCGAAAGTATTACAATTTTACAACAACATGTACAATATAAAGAGCAATCGTCACCGCCCTTCATTACACGCCGGCCACTACAACCTTCTGTTAGTGGCATTTTGCGACGCCGAGTGGTCCATTTGAAACCGAACATAATTTACAGACCTTTATAACCGTTGCTTTATTATCACCCGATCCCACTTTGATTTAAAATAGTAAAAAGGCCTTATATTATCTAAAGTATTCTAAAGTATATTTTATGACATTACTGAAACTTGTTAATATATATTGCAACTGTAACTTAAATATATTGTTATGACTGTAATAAACAAGATGTTGTTCATATTTTTCTTTATTTATCCGTAAATTGATAGGATAAGATTGGAGGAGCAGATTGACATCTAGCAGTAGAGTGATGATAACTTTTATCATAATGTAATAAATAAGGGATTTATCATGTAATTGTTTGGGTTTGCTAAATATGTTATTATTTATTTCCAATTTTATTTTCTATAAAATGTTATTAACCTGTCACTGGATGTTAAGAAAACAAAATTTCCATTCAACAGTAAAAAAAGTATTGAATATGAATGTCTTTATGAATTTTATAAAAAGAAAATATCCTTTAAATATTAATTAATATGAAGGAATATGTTGTTTGTTATGTTAAATAGTTATTATTTTATAACTAATGTCATGATGTACTTATATATACAAAGTACAAGGCTTTTGGCTGCCATTAGCGTCTACTTGGTTTAGTTTGATCTACTATATGAAGTTGACATTTTAAGTCTCTTACAAAATTTCTCTTTATTCGCTATTGTTTTGTTTATTTATTTGTATATATTGAAGGAAGTGTACATGCATTTTATAGGTGATAGAGCCTAGCTGTGGTCAAATAACTACAGCTCAAACATGGGTTGGCTCGACCGGGGAAGTACTACCCTCTCATAGAAAATCGGCGGGAAGTAGTTTTTAATGGCTGCGTTTCGTCCGATGAGTGAGAGAGCCGGTTGCCCTTTCCCTGTTCCCACCGTTTCCTGTCATTTCCTTATTCCCACCCCTCCCTTTCCCTCCACAAATAAGGTTGGCAACGCATCAGTAACACCTTTGTTGCGGATGTCCATGGCCGACGGTAACTACTGCCTATCAAGTAGGCCGTCTACTGGTTTAACAACTTTTACATTTAAAAAAAAATGCATTATTTCAAAGATTGGTTTACATAAATTTGATCTAGTTTTTATTTTCTTGATTATTTGCTAACATTTGTAGGTTTTAAATCTGAAACCATACAGGTGTTATTAATAAAAAAAACGGATTCCAAATTACCTGTGTTGCATCTAACATCACTGCTCTTAATTCAAGTGGAACCAAACTCAAAGTCGAAATAAAGAATTGGTATAAAAACATCATTATCGAGGCTGTATAAGCATTATGAGAAAAGAAAATAGATATTTAAGGGTCCGTTTAAACTTTTTAGTGTTCTAAAAATTACTTTGCAATGGTTTGAGTACGATTTGTATTATACCTTCTCGTTATGGAAAGAAAATTTCATGTAAAGTAGATCGTAAAGTGTGTGTTTTTTGGTGAAGGTCCGTAGCAAACGCCGTCGGCATACTTACCACCCATAGGACAAAGTCATGCCACTAAACAATATGTCGGGTTCCGATTTGGTCTCTATAATGGATGTGTGGGTCTGAAAAGTTGGTTTTTGGTTTCAACCGTGGATTCGTGTCGTGTGAACCGTGTCGAAGGAAGATAGCCGGGCAGAGCTTTCTAATTATCGTCCGATTTCAATGACGGCAACAATCTGCAATCTTATGGAATATCTATTGACTTGAGACCCGATGGTATACTTACAAGGCAATTATCTTCTCAGTGACCGACAATACGGATTTCGTAAAAAACGGTCAAGTGTTGATATTTTGGTTGATCACTCGACATAGTTATGGAGGACACCTCTATAAAACAATGGCGAAGCCCTCGCAATTTGACTTGACATCTCGAAAGCTGACAGTTTCTGGTCCGATAGCCTTATTCGTTAACTTTCTAGCTATGGCATTTTCTCTTATCTAATCGCCTGCACTTTTGACTATCCGAGGGAGTTTGTGCTCTCCACAACACTATTTCTTTGCACTTCTACACTTTGGTGAGTGTGTACTGGGATTACTGGGATTCCCCCATCTTATATTAACCATCGGAAGACCAGAGGCCCGGCCAGTCTCCATACTTTCTTCGTAGACTACTCAATTCGGAAGAAACGATACGCTTCCACTGTCCTCACGTGCATAGCAAAGAGTTAGACCATTTTGCCTGGCCCTGATCCTAACAATTATTAATAGGTTTTCTTCAAGGCCAGTGTGAATAAGCTGTTACTGGGATACTGCGTTCACCACATATGACTTTACTTCTACCTACCAACTGGTTGAATGATAATCAAGCATTATCCAATCCTTATCAAAAAAGACTCCTACCGTTGGTATTAAAAAATACAATCGAACTTAGTTAGCCCTTAAAATTTAGTTAGAGACCCAATTTTATAGTTTTATTATATGGTTTATTAAAATGCTTTTCAAACTCACCACATCAAAAGTTTTATATTCATAGACTGTCGGTTCAACGGATGGCACTGAACCGTTCAAAGATTGATATTAGAGTTTGTCAACAAAATTTTTCCTCTGAATTTTTGAAAGGTATTCCGTCGCCACCACGGTACCAAATTAAATTAAATTAGATTATTCCTAAAAAAATATACAATGAATGAGTTGTTGTATAAAAATAAGATTAGTCTATGCGCTTTTATTTCAATTCCTTTATTCAAAACTTATTCTAAAAACAAATAAAAAATTTAAATTTCAATATAAACTTTTAATATCTTTTTGGAGAAATATAACAAAACAACTATTTATTTAAGTTTAATTAAACAACGCACCTAAATACCAAAATAAAAATATTTGGTTACCAGAGAAGTTAATAAAATAATATCATACAAAGGACGTGATAAATTTTGCGTTGTGACACTTGACCCAATTCCCTTCTTATGTATTTTTATTATTTATAAGGATACTTCCTCAAATTAGATACAAAATTTTCTTCTGAAATTATTCCACAACCTATTTTTTATTAACAAAATGTTGAAGCAAATCTAGGGAAATAAAGTAAAGCGTTATTTCACTTGATGTGGCCTTCGATTTACATGTCACGTACGATTTGCATATGTAAATATAGCCTGGATATTCCCTTTATTGAAGGCTGAACTGGCTTTATACCGATTTAATTAATTACCTTACAGTTTCCAACGTTTTGTTTTGCTCCTAAGGACGTCAGCATGGTAAAGATGAATGTGGTAACAACGAATCAAAACCGTTCTTGTAAGGACATTTTACAAAGCAATTTTTTCATTTTACCATGATTTTATGACATCAACATACCAAATTAATTCTTGAATAAAAAACTCTATCTAACTTTAACTATTACACCCTTTTTTTAATAAAACATCAGACATGTTAATCAATTTCAGATTTTCAAACATGTGTACTTTTGTTGTAATAATATATTTTATTCCAATAACTAATATCAAATGCATTATAAACGTAAATTGGACTCACAGATACATATTCTTGTCACATTCGTTGATAGTATAACATTAGTTTCATGCTAGTGTTTCCACCCAATTAGTGTAACTTACAACAATTCATCCGAGTCAGCACAAAGCGGGTCAAGCATCTAATAAATGGGTTCCTTGTTACGCTTACTTTCTCTGACTTATTTACAGTTGATTGAACGTTCCGTTTCTTTATACCTTTTTAGGGTTCCTTTAGAGATAACAATCGTAAGAAGAGGGTTTTTTGTTTCGCAGCTTTCGGTAAAATTTTAATTAAATCATAATTTTACACAACGGAAATAATCATTTATTTCAGTATTGTTATAAAGTAAGAATTAAACTAAGTAATAAAAATGACTAAAGACAAACAATTGAGTCGTGTATTCGATATATTAAAATTAAACATGTACATATATTTCCAAAATAAGTGTCAAAAAGTAATTTGCAGTTAGTAATTCTCATATCAAAATCTCTTCTTTTATTTGTTTATTTTTAAGTAGCTTTTGCCCAGCATCATGTTCGCGTGTCCGTCGTTTTTCGTAAAAAAGAAGCATATGTCTTTCCTCACGTTTCAGTGGTTTTGATGTAACAGACAGATTAACTTTCGTATTTTAGTAGGGCAATATAATATGTCAATCCACAATTCTGTTGAAAATATATAAGGAAACGCAGAATATTATTATTATAGCTGTGCCAGCGACTCCGTCAGCGTGTAACTCCTTGTTTGTTATTAAGTAAATGTATTGCTAATATTGTTTAGATCACTTTCACATGAGGCTTAAGTACCTATGGAACGAAAATACTTCAGCGCAAAGCTTTCGGGTAAACTATGTTGAAAGTTGACCCGTCCGGCACGTCAACATAAAGATTTCTAGAACTGCTAACCCGGGAAAGAGCGACGTATCACTGAACATGCGAGAAACAACTGACACCGAGATCTACTTCAGCAACACGAAAAGTCCGCCCTTGAGCCTTATTAATTGTCATTGTATAGCACACCGATACTGGGAATTGCGTTTTTTTAAATTGGAGTGGAAAAATATATGGTATTCTGGGAATAAAGACGGTTTCTCCTGCACTGCAACCTGTGACGATTTCAGCATCGATTACATTTTGTTGCAACTGGATTACTTTTAGCCGAATTCTACTGCAAATTTGTGGTGGTCTTAAATTTCGAAGCGGAATAATCGGAATGCTAATTTTTAAGCAAATTTCATGAGAAAGATTTCATATTTAAAGAATTTAAAAATTCTAACGGGAAATTAGTGGCATGTAGTTCATCGACTATTCAATTTACTGAACTATAAACTTGGCTTTCCCCCTGTATATAATACAGTATTTTATTATAAATCTCAGATTCCTGGTCATTGCGAGGAGTTAAAATGGACCTTTCGCATAGTCAAGAATTGTCCATATTTAATATATTTGTTACGTCACTGTAAACCGACGATATAAAATGTTGTTGGGATTGGAATATACAACATAACTCAGGCGTCAGAATAAGTTTTCCTGGGTGTAGTTGTGAATAAGTACCTTCACCAATCTTTAATAATACATAATATATCAGAAAATTCACGATCATCCGGGTTATCTCCAGTTCTCACTCGCATGTTTATAGTCAAATGCACCCATTGTATATCACGCCACAAATAAGAGCTTTTCAGGCAAGCCCTTACTTCAACCGCTCGTGTTCCCCGTGGTATTATCGGTAAGGTTTGTCTGACATTAACACAAAATAAAACCGTTATACCGCCCATTGGTGGATCATTTTGTCTTATATCCCTTAGAATTCTGTCTATCGTTTCTACTCCTTTTCGATGGGCCATCGTGCATTCATCCCATATGATTAAATTACACTTACGTGATACCTTAGCCTTTCCACTATTTCCTGAAAAACTTTAGGTTGGACTTTCCGTGCGATCTAACACAATTCGTATTTTAAACATAGTGTGAGCAGTTGACTGAACGTTGTTCTGTAGTCATCATTAGGACACTGTTTTCTACTGTTGCCAGCGGTTCCGTTGAGTTGTAACCAATCTCTGCGGAATATTCCTTATTGGCAACCTCTCCGACTGAGGTTGGTTTTGGCAAACCATATTCACAAAGTGGTTTACCGCCTACTGCTATTAATTCGTCCTGCAGAGCTAAAAAACACTGATTTATGGCAAGTTCACGAGATATATTCCAAAGCAAGTCTTCTGCAAATTTTTCTTTATATTTTTCCCATCATTGAAAAGGATTTGACAAATTACAAAATGTGAACAATGTTACTAATAAATGGTGTAACCGTCATGGATTATCACTAACACAGGATTCTGCTAAATTGTCATCCCAATTCTGATCATTTTCAAGCAAACGTCGCGCTTGGCAAGCTGCATAATAAGTAGGATAAACAACATCGTCTACTTTTTAAAATCTATAAATGATGTTGGTCCCCGCACTGTATGTAATAATAATCTTAAATAGAAACAACCTCCAAAATTGTATGGGTTACCTAAAATCCATAAACAGGATGTTCCATCAATAGTAAGCCAGATTGACTCACCCACTTATAAACTGGCTAAATTTCTTTCAAAGATATTATCACCTCTCCGGGGCCACACAAAGTCATTTGTTAAGGATTCCTACCAGTTTGTCAAAGATTTAAAACACCTAAAATTGAGCGACAATGACAGTATGGTCAGTTTCGATGTACAGTCATTATTCACTAGTATACCTGTTCTTGACTGCATTGAGATTGTAAGAGGTAAGTTAAAGGATAACAATATGCCTATAGAATATGCAGAGTTATTAAAGCATTGCCTAACATCTGGCTACCTCATGTGGAAGGATGAATTCTACATACAAGTAGATGGAGTTGCAATGGGTTCGCCGGTTTCCCCCGTTGTCGCTGACATATTCATGGAGGACTTCGAGGTGCGAGCCCTTTGCTCTCCTCCTATAAGACCTTTAATATATAAACGGTATGTAGATGACACCTTCACAATATTAAATAAAAATAAAACATCTGCTTTTCTGAACCATCTTAATTCTATCAATAGTAAGATTCAGTTTACTATAGAATTGGAGGCAAATAATTCTTTAGCTTTCCTTGATATACTTGTCGTTAGGAATCCTGACAATACTTTGGGACATACTGTTTATAGGAAACCCACACATACGGACAGGTACCTCAATGGTTACTCACACCACCACCCTATCCAGTTAGCTACCGTTGGCAAATCTTTGTTACAGAGAGCCCAACATCTTTGTGATGCTGACCACCTAGAGGCCGAGCTGCAGCATGTAAAACATGCTCTCACCAGCAACAACCTGCCCGTGCCTCGCCAGCATCGCAAGAACCACCTGAAGCCACCCACAGTTGAACGACAACCTGCGATACTACCATATGTGAAGGGAGTTACTGACAGAATAGGCAACATCTTGAAGAAGGTTTCCTTTAAAACTATTTACAAACCACATAAGAAAGTGAGCCAATTCTTGAGACCAATCAAGAGTAACATTCCTTTACAACAAGCGGGTGTATACAAACTCGATTGTGACTGTGGCTTGTCATACATTGGACAGACGAAGAGGAGCATCGGTACTAGGGTTAAAGAACACATCTCAGACATCAAAAACAGGCGCGCGTCGAAGTCAGCAGTGTGTGAACACACAATGGACAAACCAGGCCACTACATTCGTTTTGATAAAACTCAAATCCTCGCTCGGGAAGACAAGTATATACCGAGATTAATTCGCGAGGCTATTGAAATCAAAAAACATCCCAATTTCAATAGAGAAGATGGCTGGAATCTATCAAACACCTGGGACCCCGTTCTTAAAAATATAAAATCCCATGTCCGAAACCACACCGCAGGACCTCAAGACACCGTGAGCGCATTCTGCCGGCATCCAGAGCGGTACGCCAGAAAATTAAGAAATCGATGTCGGTAGATGATAAATAACAAGGACCAACTGACAGACATTCACACCTCGTCTGCCCGTGATCACGGTTGCTGCAAAGTAACCGAAACGTCGGGATTATGTAGTTTTTAAATAATAAAATCCGCGTAGTAAATCCGAATAACACTAGTTTCATTTAAATGAATACTCGCGAAAATCTTAGATCTCATTAAATAGAAACACCCGGCGTTTTTAGGATGAAAGGTACACTCTACCACGAACATGTTCTTTGAAAATACCTGACTCGCCATCTACAGGACTGGCACAGTGTCTACGGTTGAAGACAACTCGTTGTTTATCGTAGATATAATACAATGGAACTTCAGCACACAAAAGAGATTTTGCAAAATTATCAGTTTGGAAGAGTCATCCAGAGGGTGTCCTACTAAGTATTTTTCCGATATTTAGCCTTGGGCATACGGGTACGCGACCCCGGATACTCGAGCCAGCACTTTCATACCTCTATCCTCAGTCCATGAAGGTGGTATCCTGTACCTCCCCCCATTCCCCTCTTAACCTCCTAACCTCTTTCCCCCCTTCTCTATCTTTTCCTTTCTGGTTTTACCCGCAAAACCCGGTTTTGGAGGTCAGACGGCAGTCGCTCCGTTAAAACCACTCCCGCCACTCTTATGGTTGGAAAAGTTTATGGACTAGGTACGGCTAGGGCGTCGCCGATAAACGACGCGCAGGCACATCGCCCTACACCTGCGATAAGTGGGCAATGGCTACCGTGTCAAGTACGGGCACGGCTAAAGACGTCAGTAATTAGTCTCGGAACATCGGACAGGGTTATCGGCTGATATACACTGGGTCGCCTTCAGGTAAAGCTGGTGTGGCGGTAGTGCTATCTGAAGAGCTTCGGAATGGTCTTCTTGAAGTCGATCGTCGCTGCGACCGCCTGATGCGGGTGCGGGTACTGATCGAAGGAGTGATTACTAACTTGATCAGTGCTTATACTCCTCAGGGTGGATGTAGCGGGTCCGAAAAAGAGTCATTCTAGGAGCAATTTGAAGAGGTTCTACGTACTATACCGGCTGCTGAAGTAATCATAGTTGGGGGGGATTTAAATGGCCAAGTGGGTAGGGCTGCGGAAACGTTGGATCGTGTACACGGTGGTTTTGGTTATGGTCGCCGCAATGCAGAGGGAGAAAATATTCTCAGAACCTGTATTGCTTCTGACGTAGCCGTCGTGAACACGTTCTTCCAAAAGACTCCACAGCACCTTATCACGTATAAGAGCGGGTCCCACTCAACCCAAATAGATTATCTGCTGACCAGACGGTGTCATATCGGCAAGGTGACTAACTGTAAAGTCATTCCTGGTGAAAGCCTGACGGCCCAACATCGACTTCTTGTCATGGACTATGTCGTTACCCCGAAAAAGAAAGTGGCCGAGAAACGTAAGCCTCGCATCAGGTGGTGGTTGCTGAATGGAACGATGCAAACCAGCTTTCGGGCAGAGGTTGAGAGTCAAAATCTGTCGACTAATACCGAAACTGCTCAGGAAGTTTGGGATCGAGCCCAGTCAGCAATTATCACAGCAGGTAAACGAGTTCTAGGCCTTTCTAAGTGAGGACGGGTCATTGACAAGGAGACATGGTGGTGGAATGACGAAGTGCAGGAGGTGATTCGTGAAAAGAAGACTGCCTTTAAGAAGTGGCAGCAATCAAACTCTCCTGAAGACAGACTAGAGTACATAGCAGCGAAACGTGCCAGTAAAAGGGCTGTTGCCAGAGCCCGCAGTGATAGGTTATCACCATAATATGAAACACTTGAAACTGCGGAGGGGCAGAAGCTCATTTACAAATTGGCACGAGCTCGGGATAAGGCGACGCAAGATATCGCAAAATGTCTTAGTGTCAAAGATTCCCAAGGCACGCTGCTGTGTAATCATGCCTCTGTGAAGGAGAGATGGAGATGCTACTTCAAGGAGTTGCTAAATACTCAGCACCCGTGCAGTCTTCCAACCGAAATACCTCCTAATCTTGGACTTATTGCCCCGATAACACCTGACGAAACTCGGAGTTGTCTTCGACGCATGAAGAATCGGAAAGCGGTGGGACCTGACGATATTCCGATCGAAGCGTGGAAATCATTGGGCTCTCTTGGTGTGCTCATACTGACGGACCTTTTTAACCGCGTCTTGAACACTGGGACTATGCCACATCAGTGGCGTTATAGTTACATTACCCCTATATACAAAGGCAGGGGCAGTGTTCACGATTGTGGTAGTTATAGGGGCGTTAAGATCATGAGTCACACCATGAAGCTCTTTGAGCGTATGATCGACCTCAGGCTCCGCCGAGAATGTACTGTCTCGGAATGTCAATATGGATTTACGCCAGGATCGGGCACCTTGGACGCCATTTTTGCCATCAGAACTCTGATGGAGGCATACAGGGAAAAAAGGAGAGCTCTGCATGTCGCATTCCTAGATGTGCAGAAGGCCTTTGACTGCGTGCCTCGTCAATGTATCTGGTGGGCATTGCGATTCAAAGGGATCCCTGAGGCCTATATTGACATCATCAGAGACATGTACCGCGATTCCGTTTCAATGGTTAGGACTGCTGTTGGCGATACAAAAGCCTTTCCGATCTCAGTAGGGATTCACCAAGTCTCGGCTCTTAGCCCCTTCTGGTTCAATGTAGTGCTGGACACTGTCTCGGCTAATATCCAGGACCAGCCTCCATGGCTGATGATGTATGCCGATGACATAGCGCTCATTGATGAGAGCAGGTTGACGCTAGAGCGAAGAGTGAACCTCTGGAAGGGTACGCTTGAGAACGGTGGTCTTAAACTAAATGTGACGAAGACCGAGTACATGGCTTGCGGAAGCCCGGACTCTTGCACTATCCATATAGGTCCTGAACCAGCCGTTAAGTCGGAAAAGTTCAGGTACCTTGGATCTAGTCTGCATGAGTCCAGAGGCATCGATCACGATGTCCAAGCCCGGATCAGCGCTGCTTGGGCGAAATGGCGTGAGGTCACAGGTGTGGTCTGCTACCGCAGAATACCTACCAAGCTCAAGGGACTAATATACAAGAGCATAATCCGACCGGTTCTCTTATATGGAAGCGAATGTTGGCCAACACTGTCCAGGCACACTCAGGAGCTTCACGTCACGGAGATGAAGATGCTGAGGTGGATGTGTGGCGTAACGCGGGCTGACCGTATACGTAACACATTTATCCGAGGTAGTCTTGGAGTCCGTGACGTAGCGGATAAGCTTCAAGAGAGTCGCCTGAGATGGTATGGCCACGTTGCACGCCGGCCTGAGAACTACGTCGGAAAAATTTGCCTTGATATGTCGGTCCCTGGAGCAAGAACCCCAGAACGCCCAAGAAAGCGATGGCTGGACACCGTGAAGCAGGATATGAGAGCCAATGGATTTACCACCGCGGATGCTAAAGACCGTGCAAAGTAGAGGAGTTTGAGCAGGAAGGCAGACCCTGGCTAATGCTGGGATAATTGCCAGGAAGAAGAAGATCAGTTTGGCAAAGTCCAAAGAATGCTAATAAAGTTGTTTGTCTAGGGATCTCTAATCGTACTGTAACATTTTCGGCGTTGAAATATATACGTTGACCACCTTAGAGATGAACAATCAGATGGGTCACAGGTGGATATCTTTCGAGAATGTTAAAACTTTAAATCCGCCACGCAGTTTCTGAAGGGATGATGTATCTACTTGACTGAAATCTAGTAACTTCATTATGTTCATTTCTCAACGCAAGCGTAGCTTGGTCATTGCCTTTGTTAATATATTTACAAATATATTTTATTGACTCTACTCTATTACACTTTTCCACATTTATGTGAGTTTGAAATACTCTGGACAACACAGGCGAATACAGAACAACCCACCTATTGTCTAAAGTAACCTTTTGTCGAGACGCTCGCTTTTCAACAGTAAAACCATTGTCTCTTGAACGGTGACGATGTAAAGGGTTTCGATCATATCCTGTTACAGTTTCATCCACTAATGCATTTAGACATATTTTAGTGCAATGATCGTCTTGCATGCAGGGAGCATTCCCGTTAAATGCAACACATGGACCATGAGTTTTAACAATGTCGTATAACAGGCGATCTGCAATCGGATCTGGAATTTCAGCACTGATTGAAATGTCTACATAATTAGATCGAACCTTATCTTTTAACCAAAGCAAGATATGAGCGTGAGTTAAGGTGCTTTTTCGCCACTAAACACTATATATAACACAATAGTTCTCATAAAATGTTATCTTTGGTAAGTATAGGGTTTTCCATTAAGGGCGCTTGATCTTGCAGAACTTCCATCGTAGCGTGTGCTGTGTGGCACGTAGCGCCGTCCTGTTGAAATCACATATTGTCCAGATCCATATTCTCGATTTCAGGCCAAAAGAAGTTGGTTATCATCGACCGGTATCGCTCACCATTGACGGTGACGGCCACACCATTATCGTTTTCGAAAAAATACGGACCAATCACGCCTCCGGCCCAAAATCCGCACCAAACAGTCACTTTCTGCGGGTGCATTGCCACTTGGTGAACCTCGTGTGGATTGGTCTCGTCCCAAATACGGCAATTTTGCTTGTTGACATAGCCATTCATCCAAAAATGCGCCTCGTCGCTGAAGATGATTTTTTTGCCAAAATCGGCGTCAACTTCCAACTGCTCTAATGCCCAGTCAGCGAATACACGGCGCTGTCTATGGTCATTAACCTTGAGCTCTTGGGTCAGCTGGATCTTGTACGGGTGCAGGCTCAAGTCACAACGCAAAATTCGCCAAGTTGTCGTCTGCGAAAGGCCGAGTTCCTGTGCGCGACGCGGAATTGACTGCCGCGGGTTTTCGAGGATACTGTCGCGCACAGCGGCGATATTCTCGGCAGATCTCGCGTTACGTTGACGCACGGGAACCGGCTGATTGTTAACTGACCCGGTTGACTCGAATTTGTCCACCAATCGACGGATAGTCGACTCGGCAGGACGATCATCGCGACCGTAAAACGGGCGAAGTGCGCGGAACGTTGCTCGAACTGAAGACCCATTTTCATAAAACAATTTTATGATTTGCACGTGCTGCTCGACACTGTAACCTGCCATGGTGGTTTGGGAGGACGGAATGAATATAACACACTGCATTTGACAGCTGTCACTCAAACAACATGGCCGCAATCAGCTGTCAAAGTTCAAGCGTCCCTATTGGAAAACCCCATAGATCATCACAATTGATTTTAATTTTAAATGAAAAACTCTTGCAATAATATCATGGCGGTCATGCGGTGCTTGACCCTCAAGAAGCTCCCGGGTAATTTCATCCCACCTTCGATTGGTATTTACAATAATAAAAATGGTTGGCACGTCCATATTTTCTTACGTAACAAAAAGCGTCTTCAGCACGTTCGTGCATGTAGCGTGGACCACTAGTATAAGAAGAGGGTAAACTAACCAAAGGGCCCATATTCACAGTATGATTACTTTATTGCATGGCGTGGCGAAGGTGCAAGTATTCTTCAGCGCGCAGCAGCCTTTGAATAGATCTTATATAAACGAATGTTTCGGTTTCAATTTTTGCCTACATCTCAACAATAAACAGATTAAATAAGCCACAAAAACGTTGAAAGCATACAAATCTATTTCGTCTTACTTGCAAGTGGTAACAATGAAGTTGAAGGCACGACACCTTTTTATTATAATTAGGGCCGCCTGTATTTTTTAACCTCGACAGTATATCAAAGGATATAGCTAACTGTCGTAATCCATGTGGGTTTGGAAAATACGTTGCAAACGATTGTCTCTGGAACGGATAACGATATCACACCTATCAAATTCCTGGTCGACCAATACTACTGCAACTTTATAACGCCCAGGATGTTTTTGAGTTGGACGCCTATCGGCAATTATAACAATTTTATAATAGTTATCGCCATCTTTAAAATTGCAAACATACGAATTAACCTGATGCAACATGTTTTGAAGTTGTGCAATGAGTTAATTATAGTCTTTCGAAATGCACTATTATAGGCGCGAATATTGTTTAAAAACTGTTTAGATTGCACATGTTCCCCTAAAAGTAGTGATATCAAAGTTTCCGGGGGGTCTTCGAACGAAGCCAAATTTATTTTACCTCCAGAACAACAGAAACCAGCAGACTCCTTACTTCACTTTGAAGCATTACAAAAAGAACATACTACGTTCATTTAACCTATTACAGAAGATGATCTGTAATCAACTAAGAGGTTATAAGCACACTCACTTTTATATTTGTCGGACCACGCCTACGAATTTATAGATTGATCTCCTATGTGTACATCTAAGTCATTATGACTATGTCAATATCTGTCTGCAGTAAGACGGGCCTCTCGCTGTTCGTTTGTTTCAAGAGACCGAATATTTTCGATTCTTAATCATTCATTAGACAAAGTTATTAAGAGTTCTTGTCTCAAAGAATTGTAATAATGGCGTCCTGACTCTAGTCGTTGTTCACTTTCATGTTCATCTTCAAGAAATCAAATAATGTTATGGTGCACCCTATCATTTCTCAAACAGTTCATATTGAGAAAAAGCTTCAAATTCTCGAGATAGAATATGACGTTCGCGATCGGCTGTAAGCAGTATTTCCCTCTCAGTAAAGGTTTCGGACTAGCGAGATAACGTATGCCGTTCGCGGGCAGCTGTGAGACGTAATTCCCTCTCAGTGTAGGTTTCGGACTCGGATAATGTATGCTGTTCGGGTGAGCCGTGAGCCGCAATTCTAGTTGTGAAGCAGTTTCAGCTTCTCGGCATAACGCATGTTGTTCTCGGTCAATGGTATGCCTTAGTTCTCGTTGAGAAGAATTCGGAGACGCCAGTGATGTAGCTCGTCTTGCTCTGTCAGCTGCTAAACTCATTTCTCTCTCTGGAGAGCTTTCATGGGCTCGAGGCTCTAACTCTCATAGTTTAACCGATGTGTTCTTTCCTCTGCTGATTCTTGAGAACGCGAAATTCTCATTCTCCTAGCTTGACTCGAATTTCGAGATAAAGATAACCGATTTTTAAGTGGCATTGTGTATTTTATTTTTGGTCGCCGGTAATTGAAAGGCTGTCAGTTACCTAACAAAATAACGTTAGAGGTCCTAACTATAGCTACCTTACACTTAAAATCTTAGTGCCTATTTAAACTAAAATATTCTAATGAAATTATACCCAGAAATATGTACTAATTATAACTTAATAATTTTTGATACTCTACCGCCGCGAGCCGCGTCGAGCGCGACGACCGCTACGTAAAAATAATCTAGAATCCACGCGCAATGGCTTATTAACGTATTTCATATTTAAGTTTGGTTTTTCTATACTGATTTTTATAATTCTTTTTTTATTAAATAGATAATAATGTAAATTTTTTTTAAATAAGAGATGAGTGATAGTATTATAAACGTAAGAGTAAATAAATATAATCAGAAAGCTCTGAACTAGGCTAACTAGCTCTGAGCTCTGAGCTAGGCTATCGGGAGTTACACGTGTTATTGTGAGTCAAGCATAAAAGATAGACATATGCTGTTCTGGGATATTTTTTATATAATTTTATGCAGAATATTTCCGTCATGCATGTTTTCTATGTAGGTTTAACTATTAAGGCTTAAAAAATTAAGTAATTTCTCCCGTTTTCCCAACATTTCCCTTCACTGCTCTGCTCCTATTGATTGTAGCGTGATGAAAAGTATACTATAACCTGCCCAGAAGTGTGAAAAATATTTGTACCAAGTTTCGCTAAAATTGGTCAGTAGTTTTTGTTACTATAAGGAAAATATAGACAAAAATGTTACTGATTGCATTTTTGGCATCAGTATCGATCACTTATCACCCCCTGATAGTTATTTTGGAAATATATTTCATGTACAGTATTGACGCTCTACAGATTTATTATAAGTATAGCTAGGGATCATCCAACATTTGTATTTAGAAATGAAGATAAAAAAAATTGTGAAAACTATTTAAACCTTTCCGAGGAAGTATTTTGTGTTTTTTTTTTTGAAGTTATACTTCTTTTGGCGCGTTGGAGAAAAATGATGAGAGTGAATTTTTACGATGCGCGCGCACACCGACAGATAAATTCTACATCGTGAAGTTAGTTCTAGGTGGTATGAAAATTGATAACTATGTTCAAGTTGTATATTCTAGTATTTTCATATTGAGAACACGTGTTTCATAACAGTACAATTAAACATTTATTTATGAATAAATAAATATTATTTTGGTGTTTTTATTATTTTTTTCGTTTTGTTTTATTTCTGATATATTAACAAATTTTATGTATAAATAAAAAAAATTAATAAATTTTTCAATACTTGTTTATATTAACCTTAAATGCTGAGTGTTTATTCTATCTTTGATCTTAACTATTTGTTAAAATTTGATTTATTGAAATTTTTGATTAATTTTAATATTTATCGTTAATCACTACTGCATTTTAGTTATATTTTTTCCATACGCCAAAGAAGTATAACTTCTAACGCGTGTACATAAGTACACACACCATTTTTTTTTATAGTGGACAGTAATGAAAGTAAATATAAAAATAAAATTAGTCCTGCGTATAATTTAAAGTGATTTGGAATAACAAATATTTTTGTCAAAATTTATACATTATGATTACCACGTGTATGAATTACGTGACTGATTTACTAACGTCAGTAGTCTGGATTCATGAGATGAACATCTTTGTAATATTAAGAAAATTATTACTCCACATTCAAGACGTTTACAAATGAAAATTTCTGTTTTGTTATTAAAAACCTTACATTTCCTTATGTTTGTTGCTCTCTCACACACAACCTACTTAACGAGTTTTTTATATCTCTTTAATAATGTAGCTTAGACGTGTGAACAAAATTTATCCTCGGATTCCGTGTAGTTCCCGCGGGGTCAGGAATAACAGTTTTACATATGACGTCATACATATGTCGCTAACAATTTAACCTTATTCATTTGTTAGCATATCTTTTGTTTTCATTTAAATATTTCCAACTGAGCTTAACAGGGAAATTCATGAGGACAAAGTTACGGACAAAAGCTTAGTTAAGGCTACACGCACGAACAATTGTGACGCATTGTATATTGTAAAGTTTCAGAGTCCAGAGTGCAAGCGAGACCGCGGAAAGGGTAGAGATCCGAGGTTTTATTCTTAATTTATTCAGTCATTATAATATCAATAAACCCCATTTCGTAAGAGCTTGCAGATTTTTATAAAATTATTCTGATAAAAATTTTTTAGACAACCAACATTGATCTCTGTGAAGAAAATTATTTGAGAAACTACAAATAACCGTGACAATGGTTCGGTACGAAATGTAAAGTAAAAATATAATATATATATATATATATATATATATATATATATATTAATTTTAACTTCAAATATATATTAATATCACAAAGGAAATCATTATTTTTATCATCAGGAAATTAAAAAAGCAAGCGATAATGAACTCAAAGTAAACAAGTACCTTTATAGGGTTATATTTTTTACCGAATATTAAATCTTTTAAGAGTGGGGTAGATTATTTAATTTTTTATTTAATTTTTAATTCGTTTTGCTAGAAAAATCAATAAGTGATAATTCAATAAATATATATGAGAAGAATCAGATTTATTGAAAAAAGTCCGACTTCCATATTGATATGAAGGAATGGAACATCGAAAGTGTTCGCGGAATAGTTTTGATAACAAAATGATCATCATCATCACATCACTAACCGTTAATATAGAATTCATATTTCGTTTCTCCTCTACTGTGCTCAAAGATACAGCTTCCCGACACACTTCATATTTCTAGGTCAATGGACAGCTCATTATTGATTTTTTGTGAGCCTCATAAAAACGGCCTTATGTTTTGATAACTTTCACATTTTGATTTTTGACTATTACAAGCATAACAAAATCGATTATTTTAAATTAAGTACTAGGTTTTGCCCGCAACTTCGTCTGCGTTAGTTTCAGAATTAGAAATGTATAACTAACAGGGCCAACTCTATTCCTCCTTAAAGGCAGTAGATTAGAAGATTATGAATTTGATTATCTTTTTTATTCTTTTTAATCTGATGAAAAGTATTCTATGTCCTTTCCCTTGTTCTAAGCTACCTCTCCACCAATTTTCAACTTAATCCGTACAGCCGTTCTTGAGTTACGAGTATAAATAGTGTAACTAACGCAACTTTCTTTTATTTATAAAGATTATTACTGTCGTTTATTTTGTATTTGTTTCCTGGGATGTTAAGCACTGATCTTGTTACTTCAGAGAGTTACAGAACACGACAAATTTAACAAACTTTTTTTTTACGACAAGGAACACGCGGCGTTGACGTTTTACAGATATATTCATGACAATACATAATACATTTACATCTGTAGCTAATACATGAGACTTATATTTTTTTTTATATATAAAATCTCTTTGAAACATAAATAAGGACAAAAAGAATATTTCAATTTGTTACAATATTTTATTCCGAACACGTTCACAGTCCTG
Organism: Danaus plexippus; assembly: GCF_018135715.1. Taxonomy (NCBI): domain Eukaryota; kingdom Metazoa; phylum Arthropoda; class Insecta; order Lepidoptera; family Nymphalidae; genus Danaus; species Danaus plexippus. The sequence goes on along the minus strand of NW_026869850.1, from coordinate 162,563 downwards.
TGATATGTATAATCATTCGTGCAAATTTATTTATCAGGTATTCAATATATTTACAAGTAATTTTCTTAAAAAAATTTTATTAGTTGTTAATTAAAATATACACTTAGTTTAATACACTTCGTAATTTTTTAATATTGTGACAAAAAAGGAATTTAAGTTAATTCTTTAAATTTAAATTAATCCTATTATATTTATTTTGTACCTTTGTCCATGGTTTCAGAATTTATATTACTACGTTATTAGGAAGCTTAGTACGCGTTTGATAAACGAAAACTACCAACGTTTTCGTGTTTTCTGCTTATGTCTTTTTTTAAGTTTCAAACTATCTCCTTATATATAAATATGTTCAGTAGTTTAGGCGTAAAAGCGATCGGCCCACCTGAATTTTCCCATGGGAATGCTTCATTTTCCCGAGGTAAAAAGTAGCCTATGTCGTTTCTTGGGTATCAAAATATCTCCGTACCAAATTTCATGCAAATTGGTTTAGTAGTTTAGGCCTGATTGAGTAACAAACAGAGTTACTTTCGCATTTATAATATTAAAGTATGGATTTGTTGGTACTTAAAAAAGAATGTTACCGAGGTAGAGATCGTTTTAGGGAAAATAGGCTTATTTATTTAATATTACATTGTCTTTTAATATAAAATAGCAGTGTAGGTGCATACAGGTGCATCTAAATAGATTGTTAATAATTTTATTTCTAGTCGAAAATTCTCCCCGAACATAATAATAATGAGAATTTTAGTAACACAACAGATCGAGTCTATTGACGGTACTAGAGCACTGCCAAGGAAGCCGAAGAAATCTTTTCATTTCAGTCTTTGAATATTTCTATTTACGTGATACAAATAAAACAAAAGCAACCCTCATATTCCTGCACCGCACGTACTGCGGACACCAGCTATGGTTTGCTAACCTCAGGATACGAGCGAGTGTATATAACATTTGTTTGAGTAAGCACTCCTACTTCAACCCAGTTTTATATAAATACGAACCAGACCGTTGTTAGGAGACCTCCTTCTATATATTCAATATACACATTGATAGTACTTATGTTTAGGTTCATCTCCTACTGCGTTCATTTGCAATAACTCTGTTTGTCATCGATTAAATTTATAAATAATGACTCGCTCACCGATGTCTCGTGGAATGTTATCTTTTTCCATCATTCAAGCTATTTGACAAAAATTTGTCAATCTTGCCAAATATAACGATTCTTGATCGACGTGCAAAATGTTAAAAACATATGATTTCCAATATCTGTTACGGTATGCAAAATTTAAATATAAATTTTATTAAGGTTTAATATAAATTTTATAAACTGTCATAAATATATATATATATATATATATTATAACCAAATCATCAGTTAAGTTTCAGTTAGTTATCGTTACTGGAAAGTACATATAAATAATATAAACACAAGTCAGCGAATTTTCCTAATTAAAGCACATTAGATATGTCTAATACAAATATGAAATATATTATTAAATCGTTTCAAACCGCTGTTGGACCCTCTGGGAGAGTTTACAAAGTGAACCAAGTTAACTATCGTAGCCTGTGTGTGTTTCAACGTTAACAAACAGAAACCTACATTTTAAGATTAAACTTTGTAATACGAAAATTTTGTCAGCATTTTATTGCGGAGTTTAAGTATTAAGAAACAAGTCCAAACATTTTATCTAACAAGTTGAGACGGATTATACATTTTAAGTATGTTTTTAATTGTTATATAACTATGTAAATGTAACATAAACTATTATCATCATCATCATCATCATCAAGACCGGGTTTCCTCACCATGTTTTTCTTCACCGTCTGTGAGTGGTGTCTAAATACATAAATTATTATACACATATTTGTTTTTTGTAATGCCTAAGGTGTATCGTATAATATTCATTCTGACCGAAATAAGTGTTTCCTTGTTTTATGATGTGTGTATTTGTATTTATAGTAGTTTAAAGTGATATCTTCGAACAGTAACTCTAGGAGAACATTTGATATGTATTCTCTAAGGTAGAGAATAGTTTTTGTTTGTAAACAGCACCGTGATCGTTGGCAGAAAGATAAAGTATATTTTACAAGTAGTTACTAAGGATCATTAAATAAGGCATACAAAATAAGACTTCCGACTTCCGAGATATCTTTAACGTACCAATCCGTCACTGGAACAAAATTTTTAGCTTGAAGCTTAAATGGCATGGAAACATTGTTGTCTCATTGGAAGCTACAGTGTTATTAATATACGTTAAAAAGGATTCTTACAGATTATTTTAGTTAACATACATAGGTAAAATACTTAATCCGATTTTTTTCTAAAACAAGAATGCACTGCGAAGGAGTTTAAATCTAAATCAAATATTAATTCAGAAAAAGTTTTTCAAACAACGAGCCAAACAGTGACTAAAACAAATATATTGTTAATAATACATTACATGTTCATTTATAACTAGACAAGAAACAAAGATTTAATTGTTTAAGTAGTAAATGAACATAAAATACGCCTCTGTAAGATTTGACAATTAAAGGAAAAGTTAATAACATATCTAGCGATGTATGAAATTGAAACTTATACCAAGTGTACTAGGAGCGAGATTCCGCTGAAATAAGCATCCGTTTTTAAACGGACTTCATTTCCAGTTCTACAAATAGAGGATAATGTTATCATCCACCACACAAAAATTCCTAAATTCCCGGCTCATTCCTGTTTTCAGAAACCAAAACCGTCAGCCAGTTAATGAAGAAATAAACAGTAAAGTTAAACTTCATGAGGCCGTCATTTAAAATTTAATCTGGAGTCTCGGGTCTGTTATGAACATTGAGATTCTTTCCCAAAAATCTCATAGCAACACCATGAAAGGTGTTTGCTAAAATTGTTAAAACCCTATCTTGTTATAATTAATATTTTCTTATTAGTCGTTCGCTGTAATTGTTACCAGATTAATATACTATGTAAACCATTGGCCGTGGAGTAGATTGTTTGATTATCGGTGACAGGATAATTGTACCGTCCATTCCTATTACGCAAGTCTAATAGACTTTGTGCAGAGCCAAGTAATTAATTGAAATTATTGTCTGTTTTAAGAGGCCACAAGAACAATCTGCTTTTAATGAGAGAGGAAAAAAAATATTTTAGTTTGTGCAAATTCGGTGAAACTTTACAGCTGTTACAGCTGTTTGTGGTCGTTATTTCTCTTAAAAGTCATACGTTTACATCTAGCACCATAAATACACTTATCAGGATTCACTTACATTTTGTGGTGCTTAAATAGTTTAACATTTCAATAAATGTATGTTATTGACGTACAACTTTCGCTATTGGTGCTAAAAAATCACAAAATGAAAAACAACTGAGAATGATTTAAAATTCTAAAATGATTCACGAGAGCGCCGAGCTTCGAGCATTGATAAATGTAGAGTATGTATCGGAGCGTTCACGATCACTCTGCTGACGCATCAACGTTCGATCTAATTCGATGTTCATGCTGTGACTGCCGCTCGAGGGAACGTTCGCGGAAATTCAGAATATTCTAAATTTTATTTTATAAAATAAAATGGAAACAACAACCCCTTTATAAATCATATTTACTATAAAGCCATCTTTCACAACGATTCTTGTTATAAACTATTTTATAAATAAGTCACTGATTTCGTTTATATTGATACCAAAAAAATCCCTATTTCTAGTTGTAATTAATAAACGTACTAATACGGATTCATTAAGGTAATTAGGCGCTTCAGAATATCCCCCATGAATACATTATTGATTTTGTACAGAGTAACAGGATATGAGAGATTCATCATTATAAAATAATTTTGTGTGAGTAAAGTCAACTGTTGTTTTATGTAGTATATTCTATTCTTTTATCGGCGTTGCTGTTCACAAATTAATATATTTTATCGCGGTTACATAACAATTAAATAATGTTTGCGAGTATATTTGTGGACAAATAACATCGTCGAAGTTAAAAATTTATTAGTTTATTAGTTATATAAATCTTTTTATCTTTGGAACAAAACCTGCTTTAATTCTGTTAATATTGTCGTAGCCCTTATTATCGCAGTAAATCAATTTCATAACTGCTACCTTAAGTCTCATTCATTTAATAACCCACAGTAATTCTATGGTATTTTTAAAATAAACATCATTTGTTGTGGGCTTTGTAAAGGGCTTTAAGATAATTAAATATTATTTTGATTGCAATCTAAGCGACCCTCGTCAATGTCATGTTGCTAACAACCAAGATTGTGTTTCCTTAGGAGCTTTCATTTTCAGGAAATGTAAATATTTCATTACATAAATGTGAGTTACAGTTCCGTTCTGTAATGCTATATCATTTTAGAAATAAACAGGGAGTAACAGTAACAGAAATAAATTGACAAAAGGGAGTACGTATCTTTTATATTGAGAAAATCCACATTTTCCTTGAGAAAATATTATTTAATTTACAAAACAATGTGTTTGACCAAATAAGTGTTAAATCCATTTATTAGGCAATAAAAACTGGGCTTAGATTTCTGCTATCTAATTTAGAGCGAGCTTGTGGTACAGAAACACAACCAATTTGTAGAACAATCACTTGACATGTAAAAGTAAATTGTGTGATTCAATCCAAGTGCAAGGTTCTAGCCCCGGAAAGCATGGCATGCACAACTCACTTCTGTCTGACAGCAGTTAAAACCGATTATCATAGCTTAACTGTACTAGCTTATTAATAAAATAAACTTGGAAAAATGGTCATTTTATTAGAAGCTTATTCTTACACAACCTTAATCAGATTTTTAAAACTAATTAAATCATACAGTGTGTATAACGTACGACGATTTTTCAAATCAAATTTCCTCTGCGTGAACTTTAACCAATTATATGGAGTCAAAATCGTTTTCGTGATATTATCATTTATATTTGTCGACAAAATAATTACTCTATATACCTTATAACTTAAAATCCAACAATATTATAATTCAAAACATTCCTGAAGAATACATGTATCAAATTGGGTAATATAAAAATGAATATTTATATACTCCCAGAAGAAATCCCAATTTTCTCGAGCCGTATTTGTTTCCTCGATTGGGTTTCTTATCGCCTCACATGGAGCAATGTATGCTTCATATAGAAATGTTCTATTTTCCATTCACTGTAAAAATTGATGCGTTCTTTTGTGATGCTTTATAAAACTTTGTCAAAAAAAACAAATAATTTATTATGTAATTAGAAATCACTTTTAATGGCACTTACCCAAGATTCCACTGTTAGTAAAATATACTTCCGCAGCTTCTAACACCAACAGAAACGACGATACGTTACGTGAAAATGCAATGTAAATTAAATATATCTGCCGTCGGATAACATCTCATTGTACAAGACTGGACTTTTGCATCGTGATTCTTCTTTGATTTTAATTCCTTTGCTTTCGATCAAAATTTTAATAAAAACCCCGTAGCTATCCGAAAAAACTTAGTTAAATTTAAAATCACAAATATTGTTATACCTCTCTTTGCAAACAATTACAGTATCCCTTTTATAATGTTATATGTTAGTGGTGAGGTAGCATGCTCTCAAAACAATATGAATGTTTTTTCGGAGAACCCCTTTGTAAGTCCTCTATAACCAGACGCCGGACACTGCGTTCCCTAATGACTCTTTCACAGTATTGGTCCACGGAACCGAAGAAGACATCAAAGTCAATCGTGCAGCTCACAAGAATATAATAAATTAATTTATTACTTACTCCGTTCGTCTTACTTCTTCATTACTTCAAATGTACGCAAATAATTATACACAATCATTGTATTATTCAAAGCTGGAAAGCCTTCTCTGGTACTATTCTTCTTTTCAAAGTAAAATAAACTATTTTTTTCCAGTGAATGTACGTTTATTGAATCCTAATGAACCTCATTCCTACTCTACATTGTATTCTTAGATTTCGGGTCCTACTCTCTGTAATGTGACTTACAACGTCGTTTCCTTGTAAATATATTGCGAAAGTCCATTTGATTTTTAGAACAAAAATAAGAAAACAAGAATGATACAATAATATCCCATCCATGCTATTATAAAACAAATAATTAAATTTAAGTTTCGTATAACAACTAATATTGTTTTTATTCAAAATATACGTACAGTATAATATGTACAGTAATTAATTTTAACCGTTATTTAACCGTTAATTTTTCGTAATGAAACGATAGTATTGAATGTAAAATAAATTACCTCTCGTGAAAACGATCACTACAGTGTAATTTAATTTAGAAGTAGGTTAATGTTGTTAAATTTTAAACAGTTGTTAATTTGAATTAAGCAATAAAAATATATTTCTTAAATAAAATGTCGGATCTATTTCACAGTTACACCGGAAAGAAAACGTCGAACAGTAAAGTTGATCACACAAACTTATACACATAACACGTGAGGTATAAACATGAGTAAAGCAATATCTGTGAAGGAAAATCTCTGTCTAATACCAAAATAACCAAAAATCATATTCATATTATAGAAAAGAGTGAACTCACAACGAGCTTACGCTGTAGGCTGCACAACTATATTCAGTATATTTTAATCTAACAGTAAAAAATCTAATTATATTTCCATCGGATGTAACTGCACTCAAGTCAAGTTAATATACGAGTACATAACAACTCGGTGAAGGCTTGAATCAACTTTAACCATCACATCGTCGCAATATATCTCGTCTGTTTTTCTGTCAGTTAATTGCATTGTAGACCTTCGTTGATTTCTGATTGATTTTCATAAATATTTTATTTTGAAACTTTTACACGACATGCAAAAATTTATAATTTTCAGAATAAATAATTAAAAAAAAAGTATTATATACTCGGCTTTAAAATTAAACGACTTTTTTTATTCCCTCAATGTTTACAGCAAACAGTCACATGGGTCACAGGTCATTGTATTGGACACTTTGATTTTAACTGTAGTGGTCAATACGGTGACTTCGATAGGACTGTTTGAAACGAAATTAAACGAAGCTCTCTCCACTGTTACGAGTGCTTGTTGTAGAGTCGAAACCTTTATTTTCTATGTGTTATTATTCAGACAAGATGCTGATCGTGTCGACCCGCCGCTGACGACATTTATGAATTTAATGTTTTCAGTTAGCTTTCCTTGAGTGAAATAAAAACAGAATATCTTTAAGTCTTATTTATCATAAAAAGATATAATAAAGCCGTAGATATTTACTTCAAAAAACTTTCACTGGAATAGAGGCAAGTTTTTATTTAGCATCAGGTACAGCAGCAACGGCGCTTCATACATATTCATATAATAGAAGTCAACATTTCGTTTCGTATCCATAGTGCTCTACTTTCGATTGAATTTTTTTTCTTCGAAAATCATTCTTTTAATAAACTACATCGGTCCGTCTGTCGATACAAGAATTTGAAAGTATTTACAAATTATAACATAGTCTTGTTATTCTTATAAGGTCGTTTTGGTCGTGTTGGTGAACTTATTGTTAATATAACTTTCATATATCAACTGTTGTAATTCCTTTAACTTTTAATAATATTTTTTATTAAAATTAAACGTCTCGGCGAGAATTTTGTTCATTTAATATCTTACAGTATTTTGTTCGTCCGCTTCAAGATTATAAAATATATACACAGAAAATATTGACACATCATGACGCTGGTTCAACATTGTAATACACAAGAACATATTATTATATATTGCTCTTAATGCTGATATGAAAACACACACACATATATATATATATATATATATTGTTATATACATATATATATTTATAGTACTTATTTGGCGACATTATTTACATATACAAACGTCTCTCACCCTCTGCCCTATTTGTATGTATATTATTATTTTTATATCAATCACGAAAATATATAAATACATAAACACATCCATGACGGCTTCCTCTATACTCCTTAACTAATTAATTTGAGTTTTATGAGAAATATATAGAGATTTTCTGTAAATAAATAAATCTTATTAATTTGATTTTTGTTTCTTATCACCTGGAGGATTCAATTCATATTAAATCAAAATTCTTTTCAACCTTGTAGCTTAAAATAAATGAGATAAGTTATAGTTATAGTTATATGAAACAAAGATAATAGATCTATAGTTTACAACACAGTAACACGCTTAAGGATTACAGTATGTAAGATGAAACTCACAAATCAATGTAAGCTGACCCAAAAGTTTGCAACTAGAACTACAATATTAAATAACTTCTATCGGCATAGCAGCGTTATATCTCTTAGACGCTGAAACTTAAACTTAAACGAGACAGGATTTTATAAAGTTATAAATCAATTAAAATATTAAAAAGTAATCATTAAAACTATGACGTTATTCTCAAACTGCTGTCACTTTTGTATTGAATGATGACATTGATTAGTTGATATTGTTCTGCGGCAAAAATATAACTACAGACTTATTTAAATTAAATATTAAATAAACGTCTTTATTCCATTCGACAAACTCCTTCGTGTTTCCTCCACAAAGTACTCAAAATATTCTACCATAGAAGTGTGAATGAAGCCATAGCATAAAATAAAAATAGTGTAACTAGTTTTAAAGAAACTGAATAGAGAAAATAGTATTATAAAAAAAGAAACTACGAGAACTCATTTAATTATCAAAGTTTAAGAACAATGAACGTTAGCTATTGTTTTATTATTTTGAAATGTGCAAAGAAAGTAATTCACAATTAATACTGTAGCGGGTCTTTTACTCTTAACGTACAATAGTTATGGCCATCTATTTCAAATGCTCTTCAAATATCTTTAACATGAAGAATATTCACTTTACTCTGGCAGGTCGGTTCACGGACTAAAATTTTCACAAAGCAGATATAGAGGTTACGTTGTTATGGAACTCTTCAAGACATTAACGAGAATGTTAATTAAGGACATTTGTGACTTACTTCATGAATCAAAAATTTTGAGAAAATTTTCGTGCCACGTGGGTCAAAACTACTTTAACATTATATGTATGAATAATGTTACAGAGAATTATAGACCTGTTTGTTCTTAAAAAGGACATTGCAAAATAGAATTATACGTGTCACACACAAAAATTAAAAGATGACATCTTCCTTTGGATTAAAAAATATATTCATGATAGCCAAAGTAACAGTTTTAATATAGATTTTAAACCTTATGGATAGGGTTAAAGGTGAACATAAAATAATTAATTTGTAAAGAAATATTTGAATTCCTCTCACAGATATAAATCTAACATTACAATGTTTCAAATAAAATAAGTGTGTATATTTTTTATAAATTTTCATACTTAAAATACTTTTTGAAAAGAACAGTCCACATTGATTACCTAAATTTAATTTTATATACAATCTGTTTACAAATTACAAAAACAATACACTGTAATATTTTTCCCTCAATATAACAAAACAGAATGTTTTTTTAATGTGTCCAACAGTTCCGTTCCCAGTAAGTGAAGGCGATCTTGATATCAAACTGTGAAATTAATAACTAAACTTGAAGAGAATAACTAATAACTAAACAAAAGAAATATAAAAGTTTTCTTTTTTATTTTTAAAGCCAGTGAATTCTGCTATCAAAGAAGAACAAGTTAATATAAAAAGCTCAATTGCTTTTTTCTATGAAGGATTCATTGTTTCTGGATTGTTGCCCTTGATGTGAATTTTCGTATTTTTAAACTAATATAAAAAATATTGGAAACATGAAAGAGTAAATGCTTGTTCAATAAAAATTTATATTTTATTCAAACAATTGTTTAGGGTTTCTAGTCATATTTGTCGTTAGAAATCCGGACAATGCTTTGGGGCTTAGTGACTATGTATAGAAGCTGCAAGAGATATTTATCTGAACAGAAAATCAGAGCACTTCTCTGGCCAGTTGGAAGTCCTATATATAGTTGATAAGCCACAGAACCCATCTCGTGAAGACGGATATAATATGTCTATTGGGATATGTATGTTAACATTTAAAAACAACAGAATTTCAATAGCGGGGATTCGTGGCAATTATCTATCACCTGGGAGCCCTCATCAAAAATATAAAATCCTATGGTCGTGACCAAAATGACAGATCTTAAGACGGATAGAGTATTCTGTGTGCATCCAGATCAGTACGTGAGAAAATTAAGAAATCGTTGGAGGAAAATGACGAAAAACAAGACTGACAGAAACTTTCATCTTGTCTGTCCGTGATCACGAATACTGCGAAGTAATGCACAATAGGGTAGAGTGGACTCGTAGGGTGAAATATTAAATCCTAAAATATTGTGGATTTATTGCTTCGATGTTATTTTTTATAATATATATTTTTTTTAATTTAATCAATGTGTAATGATTCCAGAAGAGGATATATTTTTGTTTTTATGTTGCTATATCCGCCTCTAATTTATTTCCTAATGAGGTACACGGCGAGTCATGAGGATAATTTTGACTAAAACGGTAACGAAATCAATATAATATATTAAAAAAAAAGCAATAAAACCTAAAGTGTGAAGTTACAAGAGAACAAGAATAAATTATTAAGAGAATTATATGTATTCAATTCAGTAATTGTTTACTTTGTAAGTTATTTCCGTAACTTGCTACCTAAAATTTACCTTATTATTATTTAATATATTAAGTAAAAATACATTAAGTATTTTCATAGAAATTAGTTTATTACCTCACAGTACTTATACTGTGATATTTATTATTCAACAGCTTCTGACCGAATGCCGAATACAGCACTTACATCCTACTCTATAATATAAGTTAGTAGGTTAATAACAGACGGCGCTGGTGTTCAATAAATGATGAGACATTAAATATAATGTAAACAATGTAGCGGTTCTAATTATAACGTGTTTTATATTTTGAATCACTATAAACTATTATTACTACATATAAAAAATGGCAGCGGAATATCCACATCCATACATTGTTTCGGCTTCAATCCATATCTCAGTGTACAGTATGTATTCATCAATCTCTGTCTGATTAAGACACACTGTAATTAACCTCTCGACAGTTGAGTCGTTTGTTACACGAAACTGTTGTGTGAAATCTGAATGGAGGGGATTCTGAAACTATCGCTATATAATCCATCCACATGGAAGTTGACGTGCTGTGGGTGAGAGATGAGTGTCTTAAGAAATTTAAAACAATAAAAGAGTTTTATCATTTCTATTAAAACAAATTGAACACAGGACAAGTGAAAAAAATAATCATGAAAATTATTTTGAATATTTTACAGTTGTACGTCACAATTTCATCTCTATTCAAAATCTTATACATACATATTGCAGACATGAAGCAATCATCAATACTTTATTAACGACATCACGTATCGTAAGCGATTTAGTAAATTCTAAGTCAGTTTTCAGAGTTTAGTCACTTAGTATATCGCCTAATTTTGTTCTTCATCGATCCTATATTGTCAGTAAAGGAAAAAGCACTCAGCGGAGTGTTTCTCGTTCACTTTAGTTAAAGAAGTAACATTTATATTCGAGCTCATTCGTTCGAGTGCTCCGCGGCGTGCAAGTCGGCGGTTTAAATTAAAATTAAATATTTTACTAGATCGACTATCTTACTTACTGCTTACGACCCAATAAATAATCTTACTTTCCTCTCAGTTTTATAAAAGCACTGAACGCTTTAGTTTATTAAGGAAACTTTGTATTATATTTTAAAATTTTGAGACACAAAATAAATAAAGAATATGTTCTTTATAAGCTTGTAATTATGATGCATTCAATAGAAACATTTTAGGAATATCTTAGCATTGAACTAAAAGAAAATGAGAAAAACGTGAACCACGTAATCTCTATAAAAGATTTTTTCATCGAAATTCTCTTTAAAAATATTATTCCACTTTATTTCAACCTTATTTGAAGGTTGAGAGTCTCGTGAATCTCACTCTGTCATTGGATTCACAATAAAATATTGATAAACAACATTTTAACAGAGTTATATCGAAACTGGGATTGGAAACACAAAGAAAGAAATTTATATAGAAATAAAAGAAAGGATTACAAACACTGCGTTGAAACAAGTGATTAGTAAAAGTTAATTGTAGTAAGAAATATCGAAACAAACTGAAAGAGACCAAGTACTTTACAGCATTAACACTCATCCATTTTTATACAATTTGGCTTTAGGTTATCTTACTTCAATTGCAGCGACGTCACACGGTCGAAATGTTTTACGAAAAGACCTATTGATTATTTATATAAAACATGCATAGATATTTTATTTGTTTTAGCGTTGAGTGCGTCTTAACTCGAAGGGTTATTTATAACGTGTATAGTGATTTCAATCTAAACAATAGCAACGATGTCTGTGACCCTAACTAAAAAGAAGTTCGAAATAAGAACCCTGGCGACTAGCCAATTTCAGGGAACTTTGGAAACAACTTGGAGCAAAGTACTGAAAAGATAATCATTACCTTCAGAAGCACGGGAAGTATTTTGATCTTTTTTAGTTCCTTGGAAAGCAGCATCAAGTTTTGCTACTTTTTCCGTATCTGATCATCTTCGTTAAGATTTAAACGGTTCCTGAAAACTATTAAACTCTAACGGACAAGTGATCCAACCTCTTCTGTTTGTTTTTTTTACAAAATTTATTTTCTTTCCTATTTGTGTTGTTTTATACAAACAATACACATACATAAAGAACGTCGGCCAACCTTCCTCTGCGTGACCACATATTATGATAATATAAAAGTAACGCTTATATATGTAACAGACTATAATTTTACATTTTAATCCTCAACTCAAGTAACTAGTAAGTTTCTTAACTATCAGTCCAAAAGCAATGGCACTTCTAAAACCATAATTTTAATCTTAATCTTCTTTTATGTCATTTTTCATTCTCTTATTATAAAACATATGAACTTACACGCTACATGTACCTATCAAACATCGTAATTGTTTAGTTTATAACTCATCATCTTCTAGTTTCATCCCAAACTCATCAATATCACGTCTTCATTCTTTATAAAAGGTAAGCTCACTTTTATCTCGCTTTATTTTTATTTGACTGATATCCTATACTGGTACCCTGTCTTGCCCTTATTACGAATATATTGTAAATATTAATGAATAATGAATCTGTGTTTACAAGCCGTTTCTCTCTACATGCTCAGGTAGTTGAACTTGAAACGAGGTTAGAAACGATATTGGAAGAAATGCGTTTTATGGGATCAAGATTATGTTAGAAAGGGAGGCTAAGCTCTTCTTGAAATGTCGTTTCTACCGAAAAATTAATAAATTAAGACAACTGTATTTCGATGTTTTGTTAAAAAAGTACAAGAGATGAATTAAGAGCACTAAAAAAATATATAGCAAATACGTTTTCTCAATCCAAAAAAAAAAATCGCAATCTTAAATGTTACTAAACCTTAAGGAATACTTATAAATAAAAATTATGTATATTTGACTGAAATATATTCAAAGGTACAGTAAAGGACTTGTATATTCATTTATCCGGGGCTTTCGAGATGAAGAACCCGTGTTGTGTGGAGTAAACTTCTTAAATAAATGGGATCTTTGAGATTTAGGTCTTCCTAACTAGTTTAGTTGAGAAACCTTCCGTACGTTGCCAGTTTGATAAAATATCTACAAGAATCTTAAAGTGTAACTAGCTATATATAACTTTTATTATTATTTTAAAAACTAAAATGTGAATTAAAATGGTATTTGAAAAAAATTGGTTCTGAATAATTTGTTAAAAAAACTCCTTATTAAATAAAACTTTAGAGAGAAACTGATTGTATTGAAATAAATAAACAGATGAGATTTTAAATTATCATTTATATTAATTTGAGACAAAAACATTTCATTCCTTTAATATGTCCGTCAAAACGACGACAGTCAAAATAAAAACTGAACAAAGCAATGCAATAAAATAGTAATGCTTTTGGGTGAGTGAGAGAGAGAGAGGGTGAGAGAGAGAGAGAGAGAGTCGGACGCCGCGCGGGTACAGCCAGAACCTGGAAAGTTATTATTTAATCAAAGAATCACTTATTTTTTCAATTATATTCCGTCAACAGTCTGACAGGAGATTGATTTATTTGAAATTCAGAAATATTTGTGTTTTAGCTTCACGTAAATTATATAATATACTAGGATTTACCAACGATTCCCTCCGCGGGAATCGTTTGTAAATAGACCTATATATGTTTCATTATTTATATAATGAAATAATATTGTGGTAACACTTGTATTTTTTAAGGTTTGTATGCACTGAAAACCCAGTAGGGAAATCGAATTTAAAGGATTCATGTGTTATTAAATAATTAAATACTACAAAATCAAAAAATTGTCATTTAAGAAGTGACTACAACCGTGTCGTAAGGAGCTACTACCAACTCGCCTCTCGCGATGGCTCACCTCATCATACATACACGAGCGCGCAATACTTAATACTTATTTGTTAATTAAATATCGTGGTATCTCTTGAATGAAACGTCCGAATTGATTTATTAAAAAACTTTTACAGAGGTGTTGAATTTGTTTAAAATTAATTGAAAATATAGGCTTATATATTTTATTTTTTACAATTGGTATACAAAAACAGTACAAATAATTTCTGGAAACAGAATTGTAAGTAACTTGTAGATGTTATATATAGACATATGAAGACATATATGTCTTCTTAGTGGTGATGATTCCTATGATGGACTTCCGTTGATTAAAGAAGTAAAACAAAGTAAAAAAATCTATATGACATAATAACAACTCCGAACAAATTAATGAATAAATAATTGTGAATAATACTTATGCACATATCAACACCCTGACACTTATTGTTTTAGATATTTTAATTATAATCATGAAGAAATAAAAATTAAATCAATTTCATTTTTATAACAAAAGATTAAAAAGATAAAAAAAATAATAATTGTCAAATATTCTCTTTCGAATCAAAAAGAATGTTTTGATATTGAGTTTTACTGTCGACGTTTAGTTGAGAAATGAAAAAGTACATATAAAGGTTTGACATCAAAACCCAGAAAAAGTGTTAGAAACTTATTAAAATCATAACTGTTTTGTTCATCGATGACTTTAATGTTTGAAGATGAAGGCACATTGGAATCATTTTAATGAATTGTTTCTCAGACTCTCTGTTTAATAATTACTAAGGATTTTAGTTAAGACAACAAAAGGCTTTATAATTTTGTTTCACAAACTTGAGTTAAAGAGAAACTTTAAATAATTTGTTGTTGTACAGAAATATTTAACACAGAGTGACAAGTTTTATTTAATACTAATATATAAATGTAGTCTGGTTGTTTGAATGGATCTCTTGTTTTATAGGATCTGCTTAAAGCAAGATGTGAATAGAAGCATATGATTGTGAATTTTCACTATTTGGCATAAGTCACAAATCAGATCGCGGTGTCTTCGATTATAGATGGAGCTACCGATTCTATTAATTGATTTGGTTAGGGTCCTTCGGTTTAATATTGAGTATGTTTGGTTTCAAACATACCTATTCACTAATTCAGTATACGTTGTGCTTTTTGTAGTTAAGTTAAAATGATATGTGTGATTGGGATTCCGGTGTTAAACAGCAAACACTTATTGTTGTTGCTCTCTCAAAATTAATTACTTTACACTGTCAAATAGAACGTTATCATTCTAAAACTGTCATCAACGGTGAAAACAGTGACGAATTCAAGTAGTACATACAAGCTGGAGGTACGACGCGTAAAAAACAAACTTAAAAACTAGCTGAAGAAAACAAAATCTTGAAAGCTTAAATTAAGACCCCGAACGATAAAATTAAATCTTTAGAGGAACATAAAAAGAAAAACAATATCCTATTCTTTGGGATAAAAGAGATACATCGCGGCGAATCAACATTAGAAACTGTATTACGATTTATGGAAAAAGACATGAATATACACATTTAGCCAAATGAAATAAATAGCGCTTACCGACTTGGCGAAAAAAAAGACAACAAACCACGCCCTATTCTTGTTACTTTCATAACAAACTGGAGAACGAACGATGTGGTTAGGAATAAGAAGAAACTGAATTCAGAAATATACATCAGAGAAAACTTCAACAAAGATATATTGGAGAATAGGAAACAACTGTTACCCCAACTAAAAAAAAAGCGCAAAAAAAGGAAATGATAAAATTTCACCACAGATAAAATAGTCATCAAAGAGTCGAGAAGAGGAGAAAATAAGCAAGAGGAAAAGTGACTGCATTAGTCCTTTAAATAAGTAGGCCAACCAATCATCTTCTCCTGCATCAAAGAAGCTCACTAAAACAAACATGATGGACAACGAATCTCGGGGTAGATACACATCACTTTCACTACCCTTAATATCAAAAAACGCCTAACAGAAACCCAACTTAAGCTACGAATATGATTCCAAAGAAACGGCTAAAACAACTTCTCCAAGCCGGTTGATCACCGTGGGGAATGACGACCCCTACCCTCCATTTATTAATTCTCTACCACAAATCAATACTTTAGCAAACAATAAACTAAGAAACACCAAGCAAATTTACATAGCTACGTACAACACACGATTTCTAATGACCGAAGACAGGCTACAGGAACTTATGTATTCATTCTTCTTTTCGTCGCAGGAGTCTCTGCAGACTCGTCGTGGTCAATCACGTATCAGTGATCCGTGGTACATGATGACTTTCATGTGAAGAGATAGTTTCAGTGGTTTCCCCTTGCC
Organism: Danaus plexippus; assembly: GCF_018135715.1. Lineage (NCBI taxonomy): Eukaryota > Metazoa > Arthropoda > Insecta > Lepidoptera > Nymphalidae > Danaus > Danaus plexippus. The sequence goes on along the minus strand of NW_026869850.1, from coordinate 145,889 downwards.
TTCTTCACCAGCACTTTTTTGTGGCTATTTAGACCCCAAGGCTTGCTGTAGCCTGTTCCAGTCAGTGTTATCTAAATGCTCTTAGAAAGTACACACATTGGTACTTGCCAGGTTTCGAACCCGCGCCCTCATGTATGAGAGGCGGGCTTTTAATCTTCAGGCCACCACTGCTATTGTATGTATTTATTAGAAGATATTAAATGGAACACCATAGGATTGTGTGAAGTATGAAGACACGGAGAAGCTATTAAAGAGTATAAACTAGAGATAAAGTGATATTATACTGTAGAGGCGATGTTCTTGGAAAATATGGACCAGATTTTTTATAAAAAATGAACTCAAGAGCTTTTTCGTAAAAATAATAGGAGTCTTGGAAAGGATCCCTATTTTAAAATTTAAAATCCATCCAAAACAGGTAATATGGTCTTTAGTGCAAATTTACTCACCAACAGAGCAGTCATCTACTTTAGAAATCGATGCCTTTTACTCAGCTCTCAACATTGTTTTGAAAGAGTACACGTACAAACACTGCCTAGTAATAGGGGATTTCAATACACAGATTGGAAATCCACGAAATGAAGAAGATATTGCACTTGGCGTCAAAAAGTTGGACTTGGGAATCGCCAGACGGCCATATTAAAAACAAAATTGATTATATCTTAACAAGTAGACCAAAATTAATTAATGACTGAGGTACCATTAATCAAAATTGCAATACGGACCACAGAATTCTCAGAGTACGTCTGAACATGTCAATATGCTCCTTTAAAAGTCGACTCTTTAAAGTTGAAACACAAAGATCAAAATATGACAAACAAATGATAAACATCATCAAAGAGAAACTCAAATTGGTGACAGAATGATCTTTTGAGGCCATAAACACTTAGCAGAAGTACAACAAACTATATGATTAGTTTCTACGTACGTAACGTAACTTTTTGTTTATGCTAAAGGGGGCAACCGAGCAGACGGCCTACCTGATGGAGGTAGCGCCGTTGCCCATGGACATCCACAACATAGATTTGCCAATGTGATGCCACCCTCGATTAGGGAAGAGGGGGAGGAAAAAGTGGGAAAGGGAGTTAAAAGGGAAGGGGTAGGAAAGGGTGGGAAAAGAGAAAGTGCAACCGGCTCTCACTCATCGGACGAAACGCAGCCATTAAAGACTACTTCAAGCCGATCTTCAGTGAGAGGGTGGTACTTCCCCGGTCGAGCCAGCCGATGTTCGAGCTGTAGTTATTTGATCACAGCTAGGCTCTACCACCTATATACAAAGCAAAACTAAACTACCTAAACTTCTGGAGGCAAGATCAAAGCTGTTAAATACAACAAACAAAACAAAAATTATCAGAAACAAAATTAGCAAAAAAAGTAAAGAAATCAATACCCAAATATGAAATAATATCGAACGCGTCAGGCGGAAAACTTTTGAAAAACACATCAACAAAACTGGAAGCAACAAAAGAGCTCTAAAAACTTTAAAAGAAAAGACAAACTGGATATCTAGCATGAAGGACAAAAAGATATGATATACTATCAATAGCAACTACATTCTACGAAAACCGTTACTCCAGCAAGAACCAAATAGTAAACACGGACTTACATAAGATAGACGCGATACCACCTATACTAATAGAAGATATAAACAATACAGAATAACCAGAACTCTAGACGAAAACCAGTTCAACGAATAGGCTGGCTTCCGGTCAGGCTATTAAACATGAATTGCATTTAAACGAGTTGTAGTCACCAGTAAGCCCTTTTAGTACGTCTCTCCACGGAGTCCAAGCAAGTGAGGTGACATTTTTCTATTGCCGTCATCTGCGCAACCAAAAACACCCGGTAAAAATAGATCTTTTAAAATTTTTTATGTAAATGTTTCTAAAAACTGTTGATACTTTATTTTTTATTTAAAATATTTAACTAAATTAAATATATGTGAGAGAAGTGTACTTTATTTAATATGATACGATTATTATTTTTTCTTGTAAATTCCTTATAATTTTTAATGTATTTTTTGACTAAGACTAGTATTCCGGGAGACTAGTAAAGGACAATTTATACATATTTCTAATATTAGGGACAGGTATATGAAAAATATATTTAGTATATAATCCGTATATATTTTCAGAATAATTAATTTACAATGTTTGTAGAAATGAAAAATTTTATGCGATAATATTTCTATTTTATAATATAAAAAATATCTCTTTATATTTTATGAGATAAATAAGAATCTGATAACATTTTCTTGGGCCGTTCTCTCGTGTTGTTTGTTTATGGGTGAGTCGGGCGAGATCGCTAACATTTATTAAGGTCCCCCACCTTTAATGTTCTTTGTCCGTAACTTAAGGTAATAAAATAAATAACTGTTACGAATATATTGTGAAAATACTGTTTACTTATAAAATTTGCATCTAACGTACTGAAATACAGCTATAATTTAAACATACTAAAAGAAAATGCTTTACAATGGATTTTATATAAATACACGTATACATATGTCATACTACATTCATTTGATAAAAAGTGAAAATGTAACTAACTCATAAGACACTGTAAATCTACTTATTTATGTTAAGAGCTCGAGATTAGTTATTCTGAAAGTTTGTTTTAAAGTTGCAATTAAGTCGGAAACTAACTTCTGTTCCTCTATAAGTCAAAGTATACTTACCTGAAACATGTTACAAAGACAACCGACTAGGGAATTATTAAAGACACTTCAGAAATCGAGGCTTCAGTAAAGCTAAGAATATATTGCATCACACTCACAAACAACAGTTCTCGAACTTAACTGGTACAACTTTACCACAATCCTATGTGAGTACTATTAGTAACAGAGTAGTTCATAGCGAAGGAATTTTATATATTTAGAAGATAAACCTTTATTTCATGTAGGTTCACTGCATTAGTTAGAAGCGTATGAATTTGTATTAATATATTCTAAGTTAAAGCAACTCTTGCTGTTATTAAAATGTAAGAATAGGTGGTTCGAAAAGTAATTTGGTTATTTCCGACACGACGCAAATATATTTTTTAACCAACGTTTACATTTTAATTAACGTATATTTTTTGAGAGGTGGTATAGCAAGACTTGTGTGTGAGAAAGTTCAATTGATTTTGCTCATTAGTTTTTGGTTGGTGCTCCTTTAAATATTTTTTGATTTCGAAGATGCGTCACGTTCTGAAAGGCTGGGTGAAAGACACCATAAAGGAATAAGTTGATGCAAACCGCCGAATAACAACACTTAAGATCGGTGAGAGGTTCAGTTTATCGAGTTCAACTGTTTACGATCATTTTAAAGGCCTCGAAGTTCGATATATAGGTTCTCCATGTTCTCACGGAGAGAAATTTGTATGTCTGTGATTCACTCTTCAAATTACTGGGGAAGAAAAATGAGTTGTATGAAACAATAACAAACGCAAAAGATCATGGAGCAGAAAAATGAACCGCTCAAAGGATTTTTTAGGCCAATATCCATCAAGATGGTGCTGATGTCTATTTGGTGGGATTTTAAAGGAATCGGTTTTATTAGCTTTAATTGGATAACACAACAATTAATTCATAAGTCTATTGTAAAGCTCCTCACGTCGCTCTATTGGTGGCGCGTAGAGGCGGTCGAGCGAGGCGAACGCCTGATGCCTCGACAGATTGAAGCACGGAGGGCGGAGCTCCGCCAGGTCCTAGTGGCAGAGTGGCAGACGCGCTTAGCGCAACCCACGGCCGGTCACGCCGCTGTAGCGGCGGTAAGGCCTGTTCTCGAGGGGTGGCTCAATAGGAGCCACGGCGCCCTCAGCTTCCGGCTGACGCAGGTACTCACCGGACACGGGTGTTTCGGGAAGTACCTTTGTCGTATAGGCCGGGAGCAGACGTCCCAGTGCCACCATTGTGGTGACAGCCGCAATGATACGGCGCTGCATACGTTGGTGGAGTGCCCAGCTTGGGCCGAGCAGCGCCGTGACTTGGTCGCGGCTATAGATGATGCGGGAAATCTCTCGCTTCCGACTGTAGTGTCTGCTATGGTAGGGAGCGAGTCAGGGTGGTGTGCCGTCGCCACCTTTTGCGAGGCTGTGATGCTCGCAAAGGAGGCGGCGGAAAGAGAGAGAGAGGCTGCCTTCTCTCTCCCCTCCCGCAGCAGACGCATTGGGCACCGAAGGGTGGCCGAATTCCGGCCACCGTAGAGCGCGGCCTGTGGACGGCAGATTCGGGGCATCGTGTCGTCCGAACAGTTGCAGGCTTCGAGGCGGCGGCGTGTGTTCCGCGCGCGCCTCATAGTTGAGTCCTGTGGCCGGGTGACGGCCGCAGAGTGGCTGACGGGGCCCACCTGACCATCTGGTGGGTCAATACTTGTCGGGGGGGTGGCGACGAATGCTTTGGCGATACCCGCCCCTTTGGCATACGGGTACATGAGGAACACGGGTTGGTTTTTAGTCAGTAAGAGTCTGACAGTCCCCTTCGCCCTTCCCCGACGGCGGCGGGGCTCCATGAGGATTTTCCAACCCGACACCAAAAAAAATAAAAAATAAGTCTATTGTCATCAGCTGGATCAAATGAATGAAATGAAACCTCTAAGCATTCCGTGGATTCACCGTGCGGGTGTCGGGTCCATCGCATGCAGGGAGGGGAGCTTCAGCAGTGCCTGGGACTTGCGACCCAGGTGTAAGTTTAAGGGCCCCTATCTAACGCGCGTTAAACGCTCGCTTCCATCGCCCGAGCTCATCTCTCTACCTAATCAAATTTGAAAAAAACCTACTAGGACTACCTTCGACGTACGTTCCAAGAATGAATTGACATTAGTTCCATGACAAGCCCAAGTCTTTTAGTAGGTTGTAGGGAGATTTAGTCGTATACCTCCCGCTCCCGCTTCTACCGCGTATAAATCCACAATGAACCTATTTCGAATGAGTTCGTCAGTGAGCTCGTAATATTTATTGACCTTAATGGTATAGTCTTTGGGCATGCTGGTTTCCCAAAAAACCGTAAGCTCTATTATCACAATGCGCTTTAAAATTCGCGAATACTTAAATATATCTGGTCTAGAGGACGACGCACAAATATTCTCTGGGATTTTGTATTGTTTCTCATACGTATTCATCGTTAGAATCCAATCCGAAGCCACTTTAAGGATAGAGTAAGGCTTGACGTTTGATTTTGTAGCCCTAATGCCTTCTCTCACAAAACCTACTGATAACTCGTTTGTGATTATTTCCGTATATGGCGTTTTCGGATTATTATTTTTACCGCTCACTACAACATTTTTAGGAAGTTAAACTGAAAAGCCAAATGAAGACGTCAAAAATCACCTGAACCAATATTTTGCCAGCAAAGACCAAAAATCTATGAGTGCGAAAATATGACACTACCAGAAAGAAGTCGTTTGTTAATTTATTTTTTTATTATTTCATGATAAGAAAATTGTCTGCATTTTCATAAAAACCCACGAAACTATTTTCAAAATTAAGCAAAAGTAAAATGTATTGACCTAATTAGTTGGTGTATTGTGTATGTGTTTTTAAATATGATCATACATTCTGTTAACCCTATACAAAACATGGCATGCCTCTGAGTTATACATATGTATGTACACCTCGTCTGCCCGTGATCACGGTTGCTGCAAAGTAACCGAAACGTCGGGATTATGTAGTTTTTAAATAATAAAATCCGCGTAGTAAATCCGAATAACACTAGTTTCATATGTATGTATATTTAGTTTAGTAAGCCGATGATTTTAAGAAAGTCTTAAAGGCAGTGGAATGCTATAATTTCAACAAAATATTTGAAATCGAGAATTTTTATGTTGATTTTATAAAAAAAAAAACTTGAAGCAGTTATTAGGTACGGTATACACACGAGGAACAAAGACATGAAGCAAAGAAATATTGCCACTTGAATATATAAAATGTCCTTTAATAAATTATCAAATTAAATAAAAAAAAAATCTATTAAATATGTTATAATAAAAAAACATGTTTATTATAATATTAAAAAGCAAATGTATATTTAAGATGATATATTTTTCATATTCAATTTATTACCATAAATATTAAACAAACTTCGCCCATTACATTTTTGTTTTTTATTTTGTTATAAGTCGTTATATTTGAAATATGAAATATTATTACTAATTCAATTGTTACAAAGTATATGAAAAAATATTCTTCTATTATTTTTAAATCTGTTCTATATTTCAAATAGAAGGAAAATAACACGTCTTATTATTTTTATAAGACGGCTAGTAAGATGCGAATGACATTTAAAAAATCTAAATAAATAGTAAGAAACGTTTATTGAGCAGAGAAATTAAAAATTCTCAAACTACATCACAATAGAGTTTGTATTATTAATAAATGTGTAACTTTCATATTGTTTGGATAAAAAAAAAAACAGAGAATGTTTAGAAAAACTTAAATTGAATTCCGTAAACAAATTTAATTGGTTTCAGCGACGAGTCTCTTTTGAAAGACAAAATGAATTTATAATTGCTTTTAAAATGTTTTATTATTTCGATGTTTACAATAAGAGACCTGAAGAGAGGATGAGATATTACAAAATATACAAAGACGTTTAAGATTGTTTCTTTCTTTGTTCCCACACGGATGTCTTTTAAACAGCTCAATGTGTGAAATAATATAAATTTCAATTCATTGCGGTTATTAATGGTTTATTTAAACGGTTATAAATAAAGAGTTAGTCTTCTCTTATAAGATATTTTAAAGTAATGCAGTATTTTAATAAAAATAGACTTTCCTTCCAAAAAGTTCAATAAAATACAAACGTAATGAATATAATAAAATATGAAATAAAGTCCTAGACGAAATTTATCAATATATTTTAATATCTAACTACGTCTAGTGTTATGAATACAAAGAAAACGCAATAGTTCAGACGTTGCCAAATTATTAGGTAACCTTTTTATAAACAGAATAAATCTTAAATATAATTATCAAAGTTAAGTAATATTATTACAAGCATAAAATGAAGGAAGTTTGTCTTTATTTATTTGTGACTTTATAAAATATAATTATTCCAATAAAAAATAATGTTTATTACATGCCCTGAAGGTGCTTTGATTGCTTTGAAGATGATTCATCGGCGATAAATACTATGAGAGCCTCCCACTATGAGGGGGAAAAATTAACGTCCTATAGAAAATAACATTCTGATGGCACCAATAGAGCATTGTCCGATAAGTATTAATGCTACGCTAAACTCTGCTCCACCAGAAATACCGTAATACCTTAAGGAAGAGGCTACGGATTTCAATATGTCTTATTCAAATCAGAGCAAAGAGATGTTTTAGATGCATTATCAAGGATCCGAGATTTACAATACCTGAAGGACACTGTTGAAATTCTTGGTTTCGCCAGGAATTGTAACGAATAAATTAAATAGGTATAATTCTATAAACTAGACTTTAAGTAATAATACTAGATGTTTATGATACCAAGTAGAGAATGTTTATTTCTGGGAACCGTTTTTATAATTTGTTCCAGTAAAGACATTCCGATTCAAAGCTGACACCGCACCGAACAGCCGCTCTCACAAATCAATTTACTAAGGATAAGAACAATTCCAAAACCTAATTAGGAAATACACTGAGACAGCGTCTTACATCCTCCACCCTCCACCCGCACTCGATAGCGAGATTCCTAACAATACTTTTCCTATATTTTCCTAACAACGGAGATATCTCCGATGAGTTGCTCCCGTCACTAATAAAATGTATATAAAGTAATATTAAACCAAACTGTAAGGTAGTCTTAGTAACAACTTGTTAATTCAATATAAGTTTTAAATAACAAAACAATTCATTCCCAGATCGTCAACGGGGTATTGAATAAGCAGTGGCGAAATTACCTTTAAGGATCAGTGCGTAAATGCAATAAGAAATTGTGAACAAACAAATTAAAGCCCCGTATAAAAAAAGCCAAAGGTGACCATTTCGACTAGAATTTTTGTTCAGACTATCATAAATATGTAAATGTAAATTTTAATAATATGAAATTACTGGATTAAAAAATGCATTTTTTTTGTAACACGACTTTTCGCTGGACTAGGCACTAATGCAAGCATTGCCTAATATCTCTGCAATTACTTAAAACCAAACCGAAACAAAGTTTTGATTCTTTAAATTTTATTTAGTATCAAAAAAAGTAAAATATTAATTTTAATCTTTTAAATACATACACATATAACATCCTATTTCGTATTACATGGGTGATGAAAAATAAGAAGATATTTTCATATAAATATAATATTATTACGAAATTCATAAAAATAACAACAAAAAATTCCAAAGGGACGGCTCGGCTCATAATGATTATTTATGAATTTCCTTAAATTACAAAAGGGATCAGAAATGAGAAAAGCTAACAATAAAGGTCCAGAACCTGTTTTATTATATCCACGAGGTGTTTAGTAGCAATAATGTTTACAGACATTTGTTGTTTATTAAAGTCGAGCCAATGTCGTTTAATGTTAAATTACTTATTTATAAATTTATTAAAGATTTTTCTTAAAGAAGTTTTCATTTTGTTTTCATAATTTAACATAACATATGTTTCATGTTACTTTATTAACTCTCATTGCTTTTGGGTTTGAATGTTGCTGAATGTCGTCCATTTAACTACACTTTAATAAACTTTAACAATTTGATATTTTCTGATTTCTGTCATTTTAATGCAACTGTTAAATTTCCTTTACAATTTTAATAATATTCCCAAAGATTAAAGCTTTTTCTCCATACTTCCTAAATCGTATCGTCTTTTATGTGAAATCTTACCTTAATTACCATAATATAAAGACACTATGGTAGGTGACCTCTCCCAGTTACTTCATTAATACATAGTTTTGATCCTACAATAAAATATTCGAAAGACAATATAAAATGAAAAATTTAAATACCTTCTCCATTCGCTTTTTTTTTAAGTAAATAAAGTGAAATTATTAATTATTGACTTTATTAATGAAATATAGAAAATAACATCTGTGAGTAACTAACCCTCTGCTTGTGAGGTGTTTAAATAAATTCAATACAACCACACTCTGCCGCAAGTCTCCAAGGACGCCTTCGCTTTGGGAAAAAACACTATGTCTCTGTATATAAAGAGTGTCAGAAAAAAGTCAGTAAATTTTTATAAAAGAAAAGCAGAAGTCTAATTAGTATCATATTATTCTACTGTACTGTGGTTTTTAACATCAAATCCTTGTTTGATGTCGGCGAGGCTCAGAGTGTGACTGTGTAAGTCATATCCTAGTTATTTCAATTACAGTTTCGGCACGTGATACCATTCACATATATTCTGTGGAGTAAAAGATGAATTGCAGGAAATTAATATAACTCTTCGTCATATTGTGTTTTATTTACCGAGACATAAACGTATTGCGTTGTTCGGATAAAAAATATAAAATTGCACAAGTTTATAAATCATGTTTCTTCCCTCGATTAAACACAAATTGTTTCAGTTCGTGAACGCGAGAAAGAAAAGGGGACGTTTTTTTAAAGAAATATTTCCAGACTTTTTGGATTTGAGAAAGAGTAATGAACTAATCAAATAAAAAAAAATTCTCATACAATTTTACATTAACTTTGCAGTATTTGGTTGCGTGGTAAAAATTTTAAATGACACATATATATATGTATAATGTATAATAAATAATTAATATTCATTGATCACAGAATCAATCCTGTGATAGCTCTCAATGAATATTTAACGTACGGTTCTGTATAAACGAGACCGCCACCGCGACCACAGCCGAACAAACAATAATCCTTTAATGTTATGCGGAAAATGCTTTTTAATCTTATTGAAATTTTAATCTCTCGTAACTTGAAATAAACTTGGCCTAAGAGTATATCCAATTATATATAGTTAGTTAATACTAAACATAGCTACGAACAAAATATTTGATTTGAGGGTACATTCACAAAATAACATATCACGGTGACGGTGACTGAGTGACGATGGAATATTAATAGTAATTATTAGTTATAGTGTCCTTGCATGTATCAATCACTGTCTCTTTTAAAACATTTTATAAATTGATGTTATAGATTCAAATTGATCATAAAGACAGCAGAGTTTTTCTCTTGCTTTATTTTTATAAAACAGAAGTTATTTCATTCGCCTTTAAAAACTTGTTCTCGAGTCTATTCTTCGTCAGGTTACTGATAAAAGGAAAGGAGAAATTCTCGTCTTAATAAGTAGGTCCTTGTAATTGTGTCAATTTACCTCTTATTATATAGAAATAATAATCGGTTCTATATTCTACAGATGACAAAAAATCTCAAATCAAGTCAAGTTCAATGAAAACATTTGTGAACTCCTCAGCTCACTTCTTAAATTGTAGAATTCATCTCACTCAGCGCTTTGCTAATATCATTGTAAACATCCTGAATATAATAGAAACGTACTTTGCTGGAATTAAAATATATCTGACATAATAAAATATAAGAGCTACATAATATCTAAAATAAATATTGTTGGAGACATTCCTACAACTATATGGAATACAGATTGCTGTAGTGGAATTAGAATTAAAATTAGATATTGTCAGCAATGTATTTCCTGAATCACAAAACAACTCTAAAACAATACTACAGCGGATGAGTGGTGCTTTAGAGACTTAACATAGAAAAGTATTTATTACAATCTATTGTCTGTAAATATTCCAAATGATAATGTTGAATCCATTTTGTAGAGCTTTGTGATACGTAGGAGCTATATGAAATCATATGTTATAATGAATCAATCACAATAATGGACTAGATTTATATAAAGTCTTTGTTCGGTTTGATCACTAAAAAATCAGAACAATAATATATATTTATTTCGTCAAAGAAGCAGGACAAACAGTTTTTTTGTAAAATTAATCCGAAACTTAAAAATAATAAAATAATATTGTTACTCTTTCGTTGGAACAAACAACCTCTTGCCACTCGAGCCGGCCCTCTATAAGAGGAGTTTGTTTACTTGTTACGTATTATCATATAAAAATGAGAAGATAATGAACTGATGCTAACGAAGGGAATAGGTGCCTTAATAGAGTTTAAGCCTTTAAATTAAAAAAAAATGAAATAAGAAAGTTTGTTTAGCTAATTTTAGATAGACAGTATTTCCGTTTTTCTGGTGACAACTTTATATTTTTTTGATTCCGTAAAATGGAACAGTGCAGCGTCATGCAATAAATGTAGCACTAGTGACAAAGCTAGCAGTTTTATCAATAAACATGACAATGAGAGTGTAATATTTTATATACGTCTATGGTTCAATGCTACGAATATTTTAGTTTGAAATCTGATTTTTTCGTTTGCTTCTGACCATTACAAAACAATTATTCGATATGAAAGTTGAGTGTTCTTCAAATCTTCAATTTTAAAATTAATTATTTATTTACAATGGACACGTAATGTGTGCAATATTACATGTCCATTGACCTTCACATAAACATGTAATAAGGTCGCTCATACCTCCCGCTTCAGAGAACTAGATGGACGTGTTGTTATATTGTGATATCGTATTACTATTGAGAGGAGATATTTAATAAAGTGTAAGAATAGATTTCTTCATATTGTTTTGCTCTGAAGAAACTTTTTTATACTAAATTCTGTAGGATTTGGAATTTGAACAGGAATATAATAGTACAATTTACCAAATTTATGACGTATTATTAATTTTTGGACTATTTGTAATATTTGAAACTAGAAAACGTGGAAACAAAATAGGAGAATACGAAAACTATATAATTTTCTCCGTAGGACAAACAAGTATGGGGTCGGTTTTATCCGTAGACTATATAAAGTGATATATAAACATATAAAAGCAGATTACTCAAAGAAATTGAAGTGCGAGGAAGACCTAAAAGAAACCTATAATAAATACAACATGGCTTAAAGGACGGAAAAAATACAGAACCGTGCACTAGAGGAGATATTACTGTTACCATAATAGAATTATACTGAAACCTACACAGCAGCAGAGACACATTAACCATAAATTTACCATAAATTACAACAGGTCTATCATATCATGGTGGTAGAGCCTAACTGTGCTCAAATTACTACAGTTCGAACATGGGCTGGCTCGATCGGGGAAGTACCACCCTCTTACAGAAGATCGGCGTGAAGTAGCCTTGAATAACTGCGTTTCGTCCGATGAGTAAGAGCCGGTTGCCTTTTCCTTTTTTCAACCCTTTCATCTCCCTCTTACCCAATTAAGGCTGTCAACGCATCCGCAAAATACTTTTGCAGATGTCCATTGGCAACGGTACTACCTCCGTCAGGTACACCGTCTGCTCGTTTGCCCCTTACTGTTTTACATAATAATAATAATAATAATAATTGATGAAAGAAAGAACCTAATGTTAGACGCAATGTAGCACTGAAGTAGTGTCACATAACCCTTGGCTGTACCCTTAACTGAACTCTGTAATGTAGTTCTATAGAAGTCGAGAAACTGTCTCAATGATCCGAATCCAACGCCATTATATTAGTATATAAAGAAAGCGCTGAAAGGGCATAGGAAACTACCGACCAATTAGTTTGCTATCGAGTCAAAGCAAATTATTCTGTGAAATTTACATACAAGTATCAGGAAAACACTTTATGTGTCGCTCGTCGACTTTCAGCAAGCCTTTGAAACTGTAAGAAACATATACTAGTATCGGAAAGACTGAGAAATAAGGAATGGGCGAAAAAATGTAAAATTCATCCAATTCATATAATATAAAACTTAAGTCGTCATCATATATAGTAAATACGTAACACTAGGAATGAAAGTTACAAAGATAAGACATTGTCAAATAGTTTAAGAAAAATATATAACCACCAATAATAAGGCATCAATGTACTTTGATGAATATGGGAAAAACTATAAGCTAGCAGGCATTGAAAAAGGGTCACGAGCTTGGCTCTAATGCTGTGCTTTTTATATGGTTACCAAACATGGAAACTCACTAAAGTTAAGAGATTATATAGAACAATGAACTCAACAAAATTAACTCATAAAAAGATTTTATAAAATGTAAATTTTACAAGAAATAAAACGGCTTACCATTATAAATTCGTTACAACATTTGAAGTCTATTATATCCTACTAATGTTATATAAATGTGAATGTTTGTTTGTATGGATCTTTGTTGCTCTTTTACGTAAATACCACTGAATGAGGAATTCCAAGGAAACCATTACACTTTCCAGAGGGAAGACGTCATGACTTTATTTAATTACGTTTCTTTACTTAAGTAATAACTTATATTTGGTTATAGAGCGATATTAAATCAAGCTTTACTTGTTGTGGCAGATTATTGTAATGACAATTACTAAAATAAAAACAATAACAGTTAATGTCTCAAGGGACGGTTGGACTTAGTTGTTTATTGACAAAGTCCGTCCTTTTTCATACCAAGTTATAATTTTTATATTCCGTCAAAATATTTTATCCTCCTCTAAGCGTTTTTAATTTTATTTTTCTGTCACTTCAGTGTCCTGAAGTAATGTTTAGTTTGTTTCAGTCGAAATACCATTTCTCAAGAGATATAAAAGTTTAATTGAAAGTACAGAACACACACAGACACCTGACAGGCATAATTATGTGAAAGTTTTGTTGGAAAGAGAATGTAAATAGAGTAAGCTGGATTATTGTCACGTGTCCTCGGGAAGTGTGAACGCCGTCAGTCTAATTCATGTCAATCCTTTGATCGTTAGGAAACAAAGGGAATTTAAATTACGGCATGAAGATTTATAATGTAATGAGGGTAGGACGGGGAATTACTTTATAATTGAATGAAGACTTTTATTATAGTCATTTTGAAAAATTTAATACTATTTATAATTGAAATCTTAGATTTTATTCATGAAACAGTTCAACAAAACACTATTAAATTTAATTTACTGAAAACATAATGCGACTTGCTTGCGACTGCTTTAACTTTTCATTTAAAATTGGATTTTAGCAAAATGTATTTTATTCTCAAAGATACTTATAAAATCCTCCAATTAAGATTATTTTAAAAATAAGCGCTTTTATCAATTGTGCACTTCGGATTTGACTTTCAATGACAAGGGTATAACAGGTGACGCCAGTAACATTATAACGGCGGTGTAGGAAGGCTTACCATTGAAGTTGAATGAACCTACTGTAAACAACGACTTGCGTTTAAGGTTGAATAGTTGTATAAACTTGCTGTTCTTAACTGAACTATATCTGTTACATGTCCTATTACAATGCGACGAGTATATTAACACACGTCCGCTGATGTTTTTATGCTGTTTAAAATATATTTTATTATTTGATTTTATAGTTATATAAACATTGTGTATTGAATTAATATAATTAACACAAATACGGAGTAAATCGTATTAGCTGCTGACAGTTTATGGACCAAGTCTGTTCGTAACTCCAGACATCATTCTGGTATCGAAATCTCGTTGCTGTCCATACTTCTATAATCCTTGGGGCGTTGCAAACTAATGATAGGGGTTACATATGCGAGGTGTTTCTCAAATATGCCAACTTTATTTTTTGACCCTAATATTATTTATTTAAATGATTTATATCATAAACATTTTTTAATGATTACTGTTTATGTCCTAAGTTTCAATATTTTGATGTGTCTTGATTTTTTAACAACGATTAGTTGGTATAAATAATTGAGTTCACAACATGTGAAGTGTGAGATGTTTGTAATCATGATGGGACGTGGGACGTGTGATGTGTCAGCCGACCTTTCCGACCTGTCCCTAAGTTTTTAATTATCACATACTTCTTCAGGAGTTCCTGATATTAAATATCTAATGTTACTCTCATACCTATATACGTAATGTAGAATTTTTAGATTTATTTTTCATTAATTTAACAATGTCTTTTATTTTTAACATTTTATTTAGTAAAAAAGTAACAATACTTAAAATAAAATTTAGAAAGGTGAGGGAAACCGAAATTATACTAACTATTATACAGAATTATAATAGTTTTTATATTGCTTCGTAAGTTTTTCAATGAAACAAAATGTTAATTTCTTCTCCTTATAAATATGGTGAGATTTTTTCCATCATTAACTGAGTGAAAATTATTCCTTTTGAAGCTAAGAGTTCCGAAGGAAGTCAAAAAAGTTTTAATTGAAATTATTGAAGCGCAAACGTCAGATCTCTAATCCTCAGTCGAGGGACTTTGAAGCAATTTATTTCCTCAACATTCAAATATCATGTAATGATGGATCAAATTCAAATAACATGTAGTGATGGACATTAATCGGTGTTTAGGTTTGTAAAAAAACACTATAATAAACCAAGTTGCTTATCACACTGTAATTTTAATGGTCCCGATGATATTCTTTAATAGACTTTTGAGCTCAATACTAACCAGTCATTTAGCATAGAGAGGCTCAGAAACACACTACTCGTATACAGATAGAGTTCACAGTGTGAACACTCGAAAAAAGCAGTTGACTCAGAAGTGTTAGGACTTCTGCTATTTATATGAACTAATTAAACCTTCTATTTCGTTCGAGTTAAGTTTAAACTTATTTAAAATTAGGTTTTATTGGATGGCAGTTCGTTGGCAATAAGTCGATTTTTCTATACTAACATCACCGCTTCAACAACTCCTCAGCACCCATGACCACGAGAAGGAATGAAATTATCTGTTAGTTAATCTTCTTTCTCGTCAACTACCGCCGGCGTAAGAGTATTCATAGAGATTTATTATTTAATTTGATTTATAAGCCAGTAAACAGTAACTTCAAGTTAGTGTGAACGTGATCAGAACTGCTAGCTGCTTATTCTTCATACAAATACGTTACGTTGAGCCTCGTGCTAGAAGACGCTGCTTCTCGCAACATTAGCGATTTATGGAAAATTATAACTTTGAGCTATGTGCTGGTGATGTGTACGTAAATAAAATTGATACCACCTTACATTCCGTCTAAACTCTACATAATTCGCTCTTTCCTCTGTTGCTCTCCACTTTGTTCAAAGTGTAATATTTCAGAGTCACATTCATGTTTGTGTACATATATCTGCTCGTGATAAAAGATTGATGTTCGGAATTAATGTCATTTTAAATGGGGATTATATATTGTGTTCATCGAAACCTTTGTCAAAATGTTCAGGAACATTGTTCGTATACGCTAATTTCGTATCAAGCGAGCCCTATTTCATTCATACAATCGACAAATAATTTGAGGGGAGTGGAGCGTAAAATTAATTGTCGATTATCCCTACACTAACATGTTTAACAGAACTCCTTGTGACACTCATAGAAATCATTGTGTACTATGATAATATACTTAACAACAAAAAACTATTTAGTAAAGATCCAAATAATCAGATCCAAGAAATCCTAGATCCAAGTTACACGATAGTTGCTTTTTTTAAATTCGAAACACTGAAGAGTAAGAGTAACCAATGACTTTAAGATAAAAACTCGAAGCTTTACATTCAGAAACCGAATGTAAGATACTGGGCTACGAGCAGACCTTAGAGATAACTAACTTTTAATGGCCACTCCCATAATTTTCTTTATATATTTGAGAGAAATGATGAGATTTAATTACATCTAAAACTTTCCCGAGTATTTATTGAAATAAAATAATATTTTTGGAATTAACTACACGTTTATAATTATTTTAAAAAACTTCATACTCCCGACGTTTTGGGTTCTTTGCAGCAACCGTGATCGAGGCGAGGCCGAGGCGTGAATGTGTGACATTGAATCGAATACATTGTTAATACATTTTTTAAATTTTTTCGACTATCAGTTATGTTGCTAGTATCAAAAGAGTAATATAAACACTTTTTTCTCATTTTCTTATTCATTCCAATCCCACTGCTTCTTGCTTTTTCTGAATAAATAAAAGTAGATGATGGAAAATATGTTTGTTATTAAATGTATTTGAATTAAGTCTCATGACATAAACAATGCTACATGTATTGTTATCATTCAACTTTCATTTATTTTAATCTTGAGAATAAAACTCATTCAAACAGTACAATGTTCACATTCACATCTCGTCTGCTCGTGATCACGGTTGCTGAAAAGTAACCGAAACGTCGGGAAAATGTAATTTTTTACATAAATAAAGCACGTGTAGTATATCCGAAAAATATTAGTTTATTTAAATACTTAACTTATTATCTTAGAAATTCGATTACCGCCTCTATGTTAAATCGTTTTTTGTAACTGTAATGTAAATTAAAAAGAAATTTATAACTCAAGAGACAATGATTTAAACTTTATCTAAGAAATTAAAAAAGCAGTTTTCTATTAAAAGTTAGCTCGAGTAATGCGATGAGATAATAATTGAACAACTTACTTAAGATAAACTTTTCTAAGTGTTCATTTCGATTCAAAACGATAACAAGATTAAGTACAAGGAAAAGATTAAAATCTCACTTTCATTATAAGTATTTCATTGACATAAAGAGTGAAAAATATCTAATTATATAAAGTAAGTGTAACTTTGGTATTTAATAAGTTGGATTCATCAATATTCGAAATATTGATTAAATATTTAACAATATAATGTTTTTTATTAACTTTGTCTATTTCGTTATAAGAATTTCATAATATTTTTTTAATTACTTTGAAAAACGAGAAGGTTCCGCGTTTCAAGCGTATATTTTTTTCAGTGTGTTAGCAGATGGTAGAATTAATTTATGAACCGAATTTAATAATTCTTACTTTTTATAAGAATGAAGATGTCCCGAGGAGACTCTCTCCATACTTTATTTCTTTCATTATCAGTATTCATTACTTTCTATATATAATCTACTCCTTTAAGTTCAAGGTGTTCATCGAATTCGTTTGTCAAGTTATCTCGTGCCAAAGAAACGCGAGGATCATGATCTCGCTGACTGGATACTTCATCTTTTTGACATATAACCGGATACCCGACAATCTCTTATATCGGCCTTCGGGTGTTACATTTTTCTCTTTTTATCAGCTTTGACTGTATATATACGAATTTTGAAGTAGGTTTCAAAGTTTATAGTGCAAAATTAAATGTTTGCGAACATAGACTATTGTTATTTATATCAAAGTACTTCTAACATTCTATAAACCTAGTAATGTCTTACGAAATAAGTTTATCAAAATAAATTATGAAAGAACAATAAACATAATTTGAATATATAGTGTCGACTAATATAGAAAATTAACTTGACATAAAAAAGGTGACGTAATGCAAAAAATAAAAAACTAGGCGACCGAAGCCGCTGTTTGTTAAATCGTGAGGTGCACGGAGAGGGTGACGAGACGACCATGAGTTTTATTAAAAATTATTTGCCTACACTAATATAATGGGTAGAAACTTTAACACCGAAATGGTCATGGAGTGGGATATTATGAGGGATACTTATAACAATTAGGATTTATAAATCACAAAACCTGTTAATAAAACGAGAAAAATATTGAAGGATGGAGACGAAAACGCCTGAACAAGACAATATGAGACAGCAGAAGTAATGTCCTTTTAAAATTACCAACTAATAGCAGTATCAGTTATTAGAAGGATTGACAATACCTATACAAATTAAAATGTTTATTTTATATTTTGCTACTTGCTTAACTAAAATACCTTTTTTGTGATAATTTCATCCATGTTTTATTTTTTAATTTGATGTCGTTTTTGTTAATTATTTTTGTACTATTAGGACAATCAAGCAAAAGCTACTTAGGACTTTGTCCCTGTCCCGTGCAGTATACTGTAGCGATGATATCCGCCTCGAACTCCCAAAGCAGTAGACCCGCCGATGATACCTTATGGTATGTTCTAATAGCCTCTGCCATTAACACAAAGGGAGCTTCCATCTCCTTACTATGCCGATATGTAAACGCCAGAGTACAGAAGACGACCGTCTGACGTCGGGCACTCCAGAAGGCTACAGCGTTGGAAACAAGCTCTTCTTGCCGTCCAGGGTAAAGCCCAAACACTTCGTCTGGGCCTTGGTAAGGTGGGCAGAGAACACTCCTCCGAGATCTTCCCATTTCATTCAACAACACGATTGCTTGTAGGGGGATGGGATGTTATACATTATACATACATTTTCTGTACATTGTACTAACAACGTTTGCTGTCTTCTAGCCCAAACCCTTATTAAATTACATACAAGGATTAGGCTTTAGGTAATATCATAATTTTTACAGGATTAATTGTGATTTGCTTTTAAAGTTATTGTTTAATACTAAATAAAATACATTTAAGACATATTTTCGTTACCAGTTGTCAGTTACGAGAATATAATATTATTATTTAGGAGAATATAATAATATTATTATGAGAAATTAAATATTTAATATATTTCAAATATAAAATGTCACCCAATTTAATAATGTACGAGCGATTCATAAAGCCTGGGGATTATTGGCCTGAGGTTCGGCGGGTGGATCGCCGGACACGGTCGAGTCCTCTACGGTGACATCTGTTTTATTTATGATGTAAATGTATTAAATATAAAATGATCGATATCTCTAGTAATAAATAACTATTGTACCGGACTACACTTTCGTTGGTTCGTCTTACAATTCTCCCGAAGTAACAAACTTTAAATTCTGTTTGTTCAAAAAAGTATTATGATAAGAGAAGAAAAGTCCTTACTGTATAAACTATTACATAAATGCACAAATAATAATTCATAGGAGGGTTAAACGGGCATAGTTCATAACGGCTTACTGTGAAGTAGAGTATCCGTTTCAATCCAGTCTTTGACATTTTCTTTCACAATACACAATTTAAATTATAATCTTTCCTTTAGTAAAACTATACTTGAACTGATATGTATGCATGCATACAGGACACAAAGTTTGTGAAATAATTGTTTTTAGTGTCCGTATTTTTCTGCACTCTCTTAAAATTTCAATTGTTTTATCACCCTACTAGCGTTAGGATATGAGGTGTGTCGTTTTGTGAGCTAGGGTAATTTTAATCCTATAACATTATATGATACAAATTCTTTTCATCGAGCGATCACTTGTGAAGACCTGGTCGTTATCACAGTGACATAACGACATAGAACGACGGAGCTATAAGAACTGAATCATTTTTTATATGTTATTTATAAATATAAGATAAAAAACAGATATGTTAAAACCTTTAAGCGTTAGATTGCATTGATAGCGTTATCTTAATAATTATAAGATTTTTTTGGCACTTACGACGGTCTATAATGCGATCTTACTCCTAGATCAGTAATCAAAGGCAGTTGTTTTAGAAACTATTTACATATTCTAAAGTCAGTCCTGATTGCACTACTTACAATGCACGGTACACGTATACCACTTTCATACATCTGTTATTATTGCAGATATCTCATGAATGCTGATGATACAAAATTATTTCATATAAATAAATCGAAGAGCGATCTTTGACGACCTCACATTTTTATGGCCCTGCATCATTTTGCGAACTGCTGTTATTAGGACCAATCCGCTGATAGGCAAAGCGTGCGACTATTCTCCGACTTCAAACTTTTCGATAGGTGAGAGGCATCCTAAAGATTTCCTCTTAGACCCTTACGGTAAAATAACAACCGACAATGCAGACACATACCTCTATTACACAAAATTACTACACCAAGACACACAGCCTTCGCCGGCAAGACGAGGTCAGGATTCATACACGTCACTCTGGCGTTCTGCGTAGGAGGCCGTTACGTAATCCCATCACTCAATGCCACTCTCCCCTTCAGCGACGTCCTAAACCGAGATCCGGCCTCTTGGAGGCACCCTTGGAACGAACGTACCCCCCCCCCGGGCCATTCAGGCCCGAATTTAACGGGTAGGTCCCATTGGCTCACCCACCCCTCCCGATGACGCTGTCAAAGCCATTAAAGTTAATAGCTAAAGTCAAGTCGAAACTAAAAAAAAAGCTCTTAGGTATATATATTAGTTTGAACTTAATAATTTTTGTAATATTATGATATAAATACTATAAAGATTCTGATTGACTAAATAAAAAGATAATTTTACTTTGTGTTTTGTAAATTTCTTTTTCAGTTTCCTATTAGGAGATATTTTTGTTACAAAAGGATTTTATTTTACGACCCTACGTCATGGGTAAACCTAACGAGGATGCCTGCAAAATGAGGGGACGGAAAATGATATAATAAATTTCATGGAAAGAAATAAAATAAAAGTAATGAAAATAAAATATATTAAACGGCAGTAGGTCGTCCGGTGTGGGCAGGAGAATACATATAATACATTAAACAACGAAAATAGAAAGCCTTCGCTAGTCTTGGGACGCCATAACCCATCAAATGGATCCGATGACCTCTGTTGACCTCGATGACCTTTCTTCACAATTGATTATTATCAAATGAAACCTGTGAAGTCCTCCCTCCAGAGAGTGAATCAGAATTTTTTGTTTCCATAAATAGGATTCTGAAATAACTAATATTTTTAAAAGTCCTCTTGATATCTCCAGGGTGCAAACAGGAGATTCTGGTTTTCCTATCATGGAACCACTTTTGGGATTTCCTTTTAAGATAAAATAATTCCTAAGGGGAGGAGTTATCCGCGAACACACATAAAATATATATATATAGGGTTTTCCATTAAGGGCGCTTGATCTTTCTTTTCTTCCATCGTAGCGTGTGCTGTGTGGCACGTAGCGCCGTCCTGTTGAAACCACATGTTGTCCAGATCCATATTCTCGATTTCAGGCCAAAAGAAGTTGGTTATCATCGACCGGTATCGCTCACCATTGACGGTGACGGCCACACCATTATCGTTTTCGAAAAAATACGGACCAATCACGCCTCCGGCCCAAAATCCGCACCAAACAGTCACTTTCTGCGGGTGCATTGCCACTTGGTGAACCTCGTGTGGATTGGTCTCGTCCCAAATACGGCAATTTTGCTTGTTGACATAGCCATTCATCCAAAAATGCGCCTCGTCGCTGAAGATGATTTTTTTGCCAAAATCGGCGTCAACTTCCAACTGCTCTAATGCCCAGTCAGCGAACACACGGCGCTGTCTATGGTCATTAACCTTGAGCTCTTGGGTCAGCTAGATATTGTACGGGTGCAGGCTCAAGTCACAACGCAAAATTCGCCACGTTGTCGTCTGCGAAAGGCCGAGTTCCTGTGCGCGACGCGGAATTGACTGCCGCGGGTTTTCGAGGACACTGTCGCGCACAGCGGCGATATTCTCGGCAGATCTCGCGTTACGTTGACGCACGGGAACCGGCTGATTGTTAACTGACCCGGTTGACTCGAATTTGTCCACCAATCGACGGATAGTCGACTCGGCAGGACGATCATCGCGACCGTAAAACGGGCGAAATGCGCGGAACGTTGCTCGAACTGAAGACCCATTTTCATAAAACAATTTTATGATTTGCACGTGCTGCTCGACACTGTAACCGGCCATGGTGGTTTGGGAGGACGGAATGAATATAACACACTGCATTTGACAGCTGTCACTCAAACAACATGGCCGCAATCAGCTGTCAAAGTTCAAGCGTCCCTATTGGAAAACCCCATATATATGCTCGACGCAAGTGAACTCCTTATTTGAAGTCGGTTATAAACCAGTGTACAGACATAGATTGCAAAACTATTGATAGAAGTTGCAATAAGTAACAGAAATGTATAAAATTAGTTACTGGAATATTGGTTTATAAGAAATAGAAAAAATTTCAAAAATTGAAAAATTTTAAACCATTCCATTGTCAAACATTTTAAGAGTCTTTCAATTTTCGTTTGTACAGTGTTCCGATCCAATACAAATCATTAGAGTGTAATGAGTCCGGTACTTATTGTATAGTGAGTGACCGCTACGACTAACTATATCAATTTACAAATATATGTAGATGTTATCTGTAGACAAGTCGATGGAAGTCTTCCAACTCGAAGAAAATGTAAATAGTGGTGTAATGTCTTTGTTACATAAGTCTTGGCGCCGGCTGCACTAGTATGACTAGTCTTCTTTAGCCGAAAAACAAACAACTCGGAAAAAATTCAGTTTAAGTCGTTGGTGGAGATTTTTTTTATATAATTTGGTAAAAATTGTATTACTGAAGGCTTATCATTATTGCCATCTTCCTTGGTTTCAGGATCTTTTTATCTGCTGGTTTAATAACATGAGATCCTCTCCATCGACGTTAACATATGCTTTAAATCATTTATTAAAAAAAAGTAGGTCAGATAAAAAAATCCATTATTTTGTGTTAGTTTTATCCAATATGAAAGTTCACAATAATTTAGGCACATTACTTACAATAGTTAGTTGAAAATATAGGCTCGTGCGCTAAAGCTTGGCTCCTCGCCAGACAATAAATCGTGATGTTTATGAAGCTTATATTCATCAACAGATTGTTATTTTATAGACACCGACTTGTCGCATATTATAGTATAATATACAGTAAGTAAAGAAACACTAAACACACAGAAACTCTCGAACACAAATTAGAAACGTTCCAACTCATTCTAAACACTAACTGAACACATAAAGTGACTCGGTTTAACTGGCTGTTATTGAAGGCAACGAGGTTATAAGTTACAAAACACATCATATGAAGTTTAGAGAAATGCATAGCTGAGTAGTTATTTATTGTTAAACTCTATTTCTACGTTTAGTGGACATAAAAGTGAGTTCATTAAATTGAGGGTAAGATATAGAGAATGTTCATCATGAATTAGCGTTTGTACAGTTGTTATTTGTAAGGAGTTCACATTATTTTAGATCACAAACAAAAATTTTATTCATCATTGACTTCTGGGTTGCATAAATGAATTCATGCCCACTATAATAATATGTCGATGTTTATATTGGAAACAAGGACAGTCGTAATGATGAACACCATGAGGCAGAGGAAATAGACGATGAGACGTCAAAACAACAGGCTTAGTGAGTACAAACAAACATCACACTGTATGGGATACATATAAACACTCTTAATGAGTCATCGTTACGAAAAACTACGAGTCTTTTGTAATATATAAATGACGTAAGGACGCTATAAGGAAACAGTAAAAGTTTTCAAGTAAAAATGTATGTCTTTCCTATTAAAGCCTCCCTATTTAAAATGGTGTTTTATTTTTAAGCAGTTATTTAGCTTGCGATAAAATTGTATTTAATTCAGTAGAATTTTTATTAATTAAGTAACATTATCAAGACTGTCACGAGAAAGGATTGTCAGTAGGCGTACAACTTTCAGAGTTTAAGCTTTCAGACAAGTTACAGGAAGAGATCTTTACCTGTCCACCAACAAAACTGTTCACATTACAGAAGTATATATATTTTTATTAATATAAACTCGTATTATTCCTTGTAGTTTTAATATTTCACTATAATTCAACAATACTATAAATGAAGCTAAGAAGTTGTTATTAATCCGTTCGCTTCTTAGTTTGAAAGAAACTTAACGTTTTATTATAAACTTTTTAAGCACAGTTTGTAAGAACTCATTTTATTAATTAATTGAACGGCGCGGAGTCGAGAACAGGGACTTGGAAAAGACTTTGAAGTGAGGGGTATACATTGTTATATATATAATAGTATTGGAATTAAAATATGACCTTAAAAAACAATCAATATGTGAGTAGTTGTCCTTTGTAACATAACATACTTTACTAAACGTTAAATCTTGCATATATTATCTCTCTGATAAAAGAAACATTAGACAGTGGCCTTTAACTACCAACATTATCCTGTGGGAGATTCCTAAAATGAGTAATCATAATTACTTAGATAGTACATGTTTGGAAAAATTATAATATAACAATATTTTACGAAAGATAATGTTTTTGGAGTTTTCAAGGTCTGATTTTGTTCAAATGTTGTCAACAAGTGACAAGTCGCTAATTTGATTCCACTTTTGGGACTCAAGTCAAGTATTTTGATAAGTCAATAAACAATTTATGTTAAAACGTTGCTACAACCCTTTGATACTTCAAGGATGTATAGGAATTAGAAGTAGAAATTGTATTAAAAAACTTTGGTAAGACGTAGACGTAGACGTTATGGTTTGCACTTTGTCATTTCCAAAGAATCGAGATTACTAACAGCAATTTATGAGTTCAATTGACGAGGTTTCACTTTAACTTCCTGAAAAGCAATAAAAAATGACACAAAAACAAGACAGAATGTTGAAAAGAACAAAACTCCAACGTCGAACATTATTACATGAAGGGAGGACTTCCAGAACGTTTTAAACAATAAACAAAGTACGCACTTTCATGTCAAACATATTTTTACATAAAATAAATAGTGAGTATATAAAATTGTTGTTTAGTTTGGTCATGAAAAAATGAAAAATTGAAAAAATCTCGCCTTTGTTTTTTCAAGTATTTTTTATTTTATTTTAATAAACAGTGTTCGTCGTTTCTGTTTAGAATCAAAATTCCTAATTTAGAGAATAATTTGTGAGTTAAGGTAATTATAATTAATACGAGGCCTTAATGAACCCCCCGCTTTCCCAAACGGTTCTTGGTACATTTGTCAAATTAACAAGAACCTTCCTCGAGGGTTGTAGGGAGTAATGAATTATAAAATAAACGAACAGTCCACTTAAAATTATTGAGAATGAATTCATTATAATGGCGAGGTTGTTTATATAGAGGGGAGAGCGCGGA
Organism: Danaus plexippus; assembly: GCF_018135715.1. Lineage (NCBI taxonomy): Eukaryota > Metazoa > Arthropoda > Insecta > Lepidoptera > Nymphalidae > Danaus > Danaus plexippus. Next base: position 120,312 of record NW_026869850.1, on the reverse strand, counting down.
GACATGAAGTAGGGTAAAGGAATGTATGGTTTGTATTTAATTTATTTAAACACGAATCATCATTCACAGATGTAATTTTCTATACTTCGTTAACAAACTCAATAATAGGGTAATAACTATCCAATTACTTGTGATACAAAAATAATCAAAACTGAATGGCAAAAAACTTTTTACCGATAAACCGACCAAATTAAATAGTATCTTTATAATCAACGGCATAGTGTTGGTGACTTCTTAACCAAACTGTGTTGTGAGAAGCAGCGTCTTCTAGCACGAGGCTTGACGTGACATGTTTTTATGGAGAATAAGTAGAAATCAGTTTTGATGAACGTCACAACAGTTAAAGTAAGAATTAATCAACGTGGGTTTGTCTGTATGACACATTCTGCAATGCAGTGATGACTTGCTTCCACACAGTTCCCGCCCCTGTTTTCACGTATGTACTGCTCTGGATGCACACAGAATACGCTATCCATATCGTGAGATCTGAGAGTGCGGTCACGGTCTTTGAGTTTTATATTTTTGTGAGCGAGTCCCAGGTGGCAAATAATTGCCAGCCATCTTCGCTATTAATATTAGAGTATTTTCTAATTTCCACAGCATCGATCACGTTTAGTATCAGTCCTCGGGAACAATGATTCATCATTTCTTATCTAAATAAATGTGCCCACGTGGAATTAAACAAATAAGTTATTATTCAAGTCGAGGAGTCTACGACCACTTACTATTTTCGTATTTCTTTTCTTTTGTAAATGTTGTTGTTGGCATAGCTGTCACCTCTCGGTGGGTGTCGGAAAATACGATATTTTCTTTTTCATATTTTAACTGAACTTGACAAAATTGACGGCAAACATTCTTCTTAAATTTTTGTACTGATTTCTGTTCCTGACAATTCTCGCTAGTCTTTTTCCTTTCAACAGAATCTCACTTCTGTATGTTTTATAAAATAGCAACGGCGGTCCTCTTGTACTAAATATTTTGGATTCATTGTTAACTCGTTATTCTCTAGTTATTGCTTTCTTTATTGAAGTTATGCTTAAGAGTATTTGTTTTTTTCCGCTTTTTATCTAGAATTTAAAATGAATGAATTTGTTGAACAGAAAGCAATTCTTTTATCTTTTGTATTTTTCATGAAATTAAAATGTTTAAAAACCAAAACTTGTAAAAAAACAAGTCTTGCAACACAGTACTTCTACCGTAAAAAGTGGTGACATCTATATTAGACCAAGTCGGTTGATTTTTCGGTTCCCGATTAAAGAAGCTCTTGTCTTAAGTTATAACATAATTAGATAATTTAACAACATCTTGTAGTGACCACATTAATATTATAAATCTTTTATGTTAAAATAAAGTAGATTGACTTGGCCATCCCATGAAAACAAAATATTACACAAGCACTTCATATTATAGTTATTCAGATTGTTTGAAAATCGTGATGACTGAGTTACGAAACTAAGTTTTTTTTAACTAGTTTTAATTTTGATGACAACTTATTTCTTTTTGCACATAGACTTTCTATCTTTCTTTTCATGTAATCTCTAGTGCTCAATACCATCAACGAATTATTATTTAAAAGCCTACTCTCTGACTTATGACGCGACTTACGAGCTATATATATTATTATCTCAAGAAAACTGGGCACAAACTACTAAATATTTAGTTTTTTCTTAATTTATACACTAAACACTAATCGTATTCAAAATTTCAAGTTTCAATGTATACGACAAGGGTCTTCAAGTTTTGATGATCGCTCAATCAGTGAGTGACAAAATGAAACAAAACATGATACTTCTTAAAAAAGACTAGAGAATAAAAGAGACAATTTAAAGCAACAAAAAATAATTAACAAATATCATGTCGGTAAAACCCATTACCGAGGTATTAATGAGTTACACTACACCATCAGTCAGACACTACACGCTCAGTTTTCCAACTCAAACCAAAATACGCTATTCTTGCGGTCAAGGCGTCTATAAAATGCTACAAAGAAGCTTTTTCGCTATAACTCCATACAACTGTTTCATATATCCAACTAATTTTATCATCTCAAATCTTAATGATAAATTAAAAGGTCAAACCTTGAAGATTGTAGACATTCCTAAAGAAAATATGAACAGCACAGTAACACGTCAAATGTTTAAATTAACCTCAATTCATTTAAATAACCTTCACGCTGCCAATAGAGAAGTAATGTTACAGTCACCAGTACATTTTAGCAAGGACAAGGATACAAGCCTCTATACGACGATACCACTGTACACACTTCTACTCAGTGCATGAGCACTCATTGACGGCCTTGCATGTTGAAGTTATCACCGTAGACATAAAAGCCTGAGGGGAAACAGTCCAGTGAAAACAAAAATCAACAGCAATCATCTACGTCATCCCTGAAATTCAAGGAGACGGATTAGATCATCTCCCAGCGCAATTTACGAAAAAAGTCTTGAATAGTCGCTGTTCTACGGGGGGAGGTGTAACGCAAGCGTGACCGGGCAATAGGTTTATAGTACAACAATGGTGCTAAGTACCAAATGCTGACTCTGAGCCATCGATGAGAATGGGAAATGGGTTTCAACACATATTCAGTCTGAAGTCAATCGTTGACTTAAAGATTTCTTTAGCAAGTAGTTAGATTTAAGTCTTAATTATTAATTGAATATAGTTTTTTAAGTAAAACTCATGATAATGACTCTTGTTTCCTGATCTATTAAATCCTTATTTATAAGAATCCTCTGAATAATTTCATTTATATATACAACTGTATTCATGTACCGAAGGATATTATTACAACTTAACTCTTCTCAAGCGTTATATACTAGGTATATTCTTTGTTTTACACTGCTTATACCAAAAGTATTTTAAGTCTTTTTAAAATCTTTAAGAGAACTCCTCTCATGAATCTTAATAGCTATATGCATTTTTTTATTTTACAATACAATGATATTACACGTAAATATTACATTTAATTAAAACAAAATTAAAATGTTTGCATTATTTTGAAACACTATATTTTCTTTTTTGGTTATTTAAAAGATACTGAGACAAAACATTATTTTTCTTTTCTATCACAATGTCGTTAATTGGATGGAAAATATGTTTTTCAATTGACCAATTAATTTTAAGGACAGTATGGGGCGACTTTCAGAAGATTAATATTTCTTTTTTCATGTTAAATGCTAAATGGTAAACTCTTATAATTTTCAATATTATAATAATTTTTTATGTATCTTATTAATGCAAAAAACAAACTTTAAATCTCAAATATCGATTTATTTTCGAACTGATACACTTGTTAAGAAAACTCCTCGTCGGACTTTTATAAAGGTAACGCTACAGAACTGTTGTAAGGAATGAGAGGCACTCCCGCGAGCTTTACTCTAGCAAGTAGTACTCACTCAATATAAGCAGTCATGTTACATTTATAAGATCCAATGTTTGTATTCTTATGGACATATCTTAAGCAAGCTTGGAGGACGGAAGATCTAATAATAAATTCACATGAACGTATGCACAGTCCCAATATATGTTACAGAGACTACATGATCACTACAAACCTCCCGGGACCGTGCTCAGCGCGACCGCTTACATTTTAAATTTATTTTGGCAACGGAAATAATAATTCGACTTAGTTTACATTCATTGCTGAGATCTGTTGAGTAATTTAAAAACTCTTTACAAGAATAACTTTAATTTAAAATTATAAGCATGAACATAAATCCTAACGCCGGCTCAGCGGATGAAACTTCGTGAAGAATATTTCATATAAACGAGTATGTTCCACAGCAGTTTTGTTTGTAATATATTTATAAATTCCATTTATATGTATGAAATATTTCGCAGAGTTCTTGAAATTCCTTCATCTTTGATGAATTATTCTTTAGATACTCTCCTCGAGGAGATATTGATATCATCGATATGGACACGTCGATATAGAATACTCGAAGAAATAATAACTTAACATAGCGACGGAATATTAACAGAGTGCACTAAACTAAGAAAACTCCAAAATGAAAATCAATAAAAACAGAGATAAAGACTTATTTTTATGATGTAGTAAGTAAAAAGAAGCACAGAGAAATGTTATTTTTCATATTACTAATTATCATGACAAAATCAGTCATGAAAATTAAAAAAAAACACTCAATGGAACTGAACATTATAGAAAAGCAAACAAATATTCCTATAAGCCACATTGAGATAGCGACTAATGCGACATCAAGGAGACGTCTCATGTACGTACACGTCTCAGTCGCCCCGGCAGGTCTCATGTTGTTCGTGATCGACCGGCTCAGGTGTTCTCATTAATTACTAGTCACTTAGAGAAATAACTCTTAATGGATTAGGAAAATAAATTCCACTAGAGGATGCAGACTGCTTGGAGTGTTCTCTTCAGGGATGTCTGCAGTCGACAGTGCCGCTTGAAATACGAGTCAGGATTAAACAGAGAACCAGTTAAATATATATTGCATTCGATTCAATTGAATATCAAAATGTTTAACTAAACATACATACCTACATATATTATTTAAAATTTAGGAACAAAAACACCAAATAGTATTTTAAATAGCAAAACTATACTATTAGTTATTAAAAGTTTAGTCCGAGTTTTACACACAGTCCTATCATTTTGAATTTCAGTTTAATATTTTACATTGAACGCTTTCTACGAACAATAAGAGTATTGTATTATAAATTAGTTTCGTTTACAAAATAGATAATTATTTATTTTATAAACAAATAGAAGGACCGACAGCATTTTACATTTTTTACCGCAACTTTTTCCAACGGTGAAGGGCTCATTGAAGTGATTTTCCAGTTGATTGATTTTATAAAGGAATATTAAATTCATGCATAGAGATATCTTTTTTATTTCAGTTCTGATACTCGATCAATATTTAATTTGAACGAGTTAAAAACGCTACTTCAAGTATCAACAACTCTTATTTGAAATAATGTTCGTATAAAAATACTTTCCAACATTTTCTAATAATGAATATATGGGTAGTTTTATAGTATTTCATTAATGCAATCAAGAAAAATCTGTTGAAACATGCCCAGTTACCTACAAACTACTAACTTCCACTACTACTAACACACACAAATATATTTGTATTGTTTGTTTTATTAAAAAGTTGTTTTTGTTCCTCGAAACAAAGATAGATACGCTTTATTGTAATTAAAATCGTAATTCAGTCAAATAACAGAAATTTGAATAAATTAGTAAAATTAAAATCTTAATTTGAAAATTAGAAAGCCTGTAATTGTCCTCACTGTAGTATGGCCTTCAATGTACGAGTATGTAATGAATTCATTCGCATGTTCGACGCGTGTTTGAAGTTTATGGTCAGTGACCCGTTGTTGAATTACTGATGAGGACGTTTAAGTGCCACAAATCACTCGTATCAATGTAAATTATTCACAGCCATCGCCCATTGCTTTAAACTTACACTGCGGCCGGATGAAATGTGACATGCGATAGATGGCCAAAAAACAATATAATTAGTTTAGCTCCCTACTTTTTGTTTCATTTCTTTATGGTTCTTTTTATTACAATTTAGCATCTAAAGTTCATATAATTAATATAATAAATGGAACAAGTTTTAAATGACTTTAAGCTCAGTTTAAAATTTAATAAATTAAAAAACAAACAATACGACCCGAGTGTAAACGATATGAGATTCCCGCCAACCAACTAACCCCTCAATAGCGAGCGAGCCTCCTACGAGTATATCACGCCTCTTATAATACTTATCACCAGCAGATACACATTTTTCTATTTCCACCTTCATATTCCTTACACCATTTATATTAAATAATCATTATTAATGAGATAAATTGATATAAATTTTGAAACATATCCTGTTAAAATTAAAATGTTATCTTTATTACATAAGGGTAAAGTCTTAATAAGTGTCGACCATGAAATTATATACGAGGACTAGTGTAACTAACGACACTGTTAGATGTTTATCGACCCGCTGTCTATATTACAGCATTAACGACTGTTCTGTTCATGTCCTCTATATTAATTCTAAGACTGATGAGTACGGTATCTCCATTGTATATTATTTGTTATGAGAGCACTTACCCTTCCACCCCCTCCACCCCCTCGTCATCCTCGAGTTGATACATAATAAATGATTTCATCACTACATATCTGTCATCCTACCCCACGACTAACGCTCTCGTCTCTCTGATGTGTCTCAGTATAGTAAACTACTCAACAGTATCCAGTGAAGTTGATTAATTTTGAAGGTTACATGTTAATATTGGAATATGACATTGTGTGAAGAAGTAAAGCAGTCGCAAGCAATATGTTAACATCATATTCTAGGAATAAAATCCTCTGTAGTCTATCTCTGATAGTTTCTCCTCTTATAACCTTTAATACTTTGCGTTACTTTATTATTTCCCACAACACTGTGCTTATACTGGTCTAATACTTCTTACTTAATCATACCTTCTATACGCAGGAAGTCCCTCGCCATCGTCCAACCTTATTTTCTTATAATTTATTCAACAAACTCACACAAAAGTTCCTATTAATATTTCCATATTGAAGTTAAACAATGGAAACCCTTGCTTATACATTATACGAATTTCACAAAATTAATTAGTTTTGAGCAAAATTCAGCCTATGTTTTACGGAATTGGATGTCAGCAAAATATGTCACGGCGATAACGTTTAACTGACCAAAATATATAATAACTAAATAATTGATATATTGAAAACAGAACTAACATTAGAGTTAAGTATCTACTCTCATTTAACTCAATTAAATCAAATTACTCAATAGACAAGCTTTGAGATCACATCGATTACTAGTTTTTGCCCCCGACTTAGTCTGTGTGAACTTTAGATTTACACTCGGATAGATATGGTTACAAACCGGAAGTGACGTCTACGTTCTGTGCCAGGGAACTTCATACACCATACAACTATGATACCGAGATCCCGCGGGAACTACATGGATTTCCGGGTGAAAATACAACCTATGTCGTATTTATATGACATCCAAGTTACATTACAGTGAACTTTAATCAGAATTCGTTAAGTAGTTTCTGTGTAAAAGAGCTACAAACGTCAACACGTCCTCACGAATTGACCCGTTTATAATATTAGTAGGATGTTATGACTGTTACGGTATGACTAGTAATGAGAGTTTAAATATATTTTATTTTCCGGTTCAGAGCCTTCAATTAAAACCTTATTTATTTAAAAAAAAGGTTATTAGAATTCAATTAATATGATTTTTTTGTTAAAGTTTGAAACAACTTTCGAATTGTTCTTAGTCATAGTGTTTGATAAACTCTTCACACAAAACTAACATCATCTCCTCGTCTGGTTTTACCTACTAATACTACCTACTACTACTGTAAAATATTTTCTTTGTAATCGAAAATTATTTTCTATTTTTTAAGTTCGTTTAGCTAAAAAAGCTTGTTTTTTGTTAGGTTTTAAACTGTTTTTTTTATATTTCCATCATCATGACCAGTTCTTTTCTTGAAATACATTGTGCATATAATTATTACACTAAAACTTACCGGGAGTTAGTGTTTCAACACAACTTAACACAGATTCAGTTTCAAAAACAGAAAATTGAGTTAAAAGTTCTCTTACGAGTATCGTATGCTGTTGATCCAACTTCATTCACAAAAAAATTTACTATATATTTTTAGATTTAAAATAGCATTAAAATAAACGAAATAAAAACAAAAAATTAACAAATAATTTAGTTAATTACGAAGTGTATATAAAAATAGTATATACAAAGACATTTTAACCTTCGCCGAAAATATATAGGTACATTGTAAGAAATATATGTAGACATTACTTTCACTTCCATATTTATTACTCCGCAACTTGCAACATAAGTCCCATTCCAGCACTTACGTCTTATTTATAATATTCAATGTTACAACATTTAGGTTAGGGTATGTACGACATCATACAGAGGGCGCCAGTTGTTCTTCCTAACAGTATCCATTAAATAATAAAAGATTAAACATTATAAAAACAATTATTAAGTATTAAGTCATTAAAATTACTATAAAGTTATATTAATTATTAACATTAGTTTACAATTCTTAGATGTTAGAGTCTAGCTGTGGTCAAGTTACTGCGGCTCGAACATGGGCCGGCTCGACCGGGGAAGTACCACCCTCTCCCAGAAGATTGGCGTGAAGTAGTATTTAATGGCTACGTTTCTTCCGATGAGTGACAGGGCCGGTTGCCCTTTCCCCGTTCCCACCCTTTCCAGCCATTTGCTTATTCCCATCCCTTCCTCTTCCTTAACAACAAAGTTTAGCAACGCATCCGCAACATCTATGTTGCAAATGTCCATGGGAGACGGTGACTTCATCTCATCAAGAAGGCGGTCTGCTCGTTTGCCACCGTTCACATAAAAAATATCAATATTATAACCAGTATACAGATGCCACTAGTTCACTATTATAAAGTATTCCATTATTTCAATTATTACTAACAGTATATTAACTTTTGAAGGGATACAGTTATTTCCATTTAAAGTCACTATTGAATTTATCCTGTCTGTGTGTAGTCACATCTTGTACATCCAGCTGATTTCTTTCGAGGTTTCAAAGATCTGGACTGGATTCAAGGCTTCAAAGACGATTCTGAAAATCTTAAAAACTTAACAAAATAATTGTAAGTACTATTCCACGACATAAATATTTAGATACTAAAATTGAGATTGAATATTTAATTTAATTTAAGTCAAAGACGGCTTTGGTGTTAATTCATGATCAACCGATATTAATACCGGTGGTGGGATCTTCACAAGATTATTTATTTATTTAATGCAGCGAAGTTATGGAATATTGATTAGGTTTTTAATAAGAAAATCAAACATATGACGGTTCAGTTCCGTCCGCTTGTGGGAGCTCACAGGAGCAAACCCTGGTCGTGTCGATCATCTTTATTCTATACTTTTCTATTACAATTTTATTTACGTAAGTTAAAATAAAAAAATAAAAAAACTGGTCATAAAATAAAATGATGTTGTTAGTTATGTATGACGTCACAATAATATTATTATACTTTACTAAACAAACAGTTGGAGACATCTCAAGAAAAGGTCTATAGTTCTGAGTAACCAAATTAGTTAGAAGCTAGACACAAACCTTTGAAAAAAATAAATATTTAAAGAAGTTCTTGAGAAAATTAAGGAGTCAAAGTCGTTCAGTGTCTCAATTAACATATTGAAAGGTCACAGGTTACTAGAAGACCCAACAATTATTTATTTAATACATTTTATGTTAATGCTATACCTTACAGAGTGTCATTGTGTCCCGGCCAGTAAGACGAACTCGGTAATTTATTTTTGTTGGAAACCTCATTATGGCAACTCACCTTGTCATATAAAATAAGTCGCTGATTATATACAATACAGGTAAGTATGAGTTGAAACGTGGACATGAAATAGAATTCATTTGTGAAGGGAGTCGAGATTTAATGAGTTATTTTGTTGCCTTACAGGTGACAACTATGAACTGAGGAACTTAGTACTTAGAAGGTAATGAATTTAACGATATGTTTCTTGAATGAACATGCTTTCGTCGAAGTCTACACGTGTGACGGCACATATTCACGTCTATGTGCCTCCAACGGGGTCATACTTATACAAGAAAAGATCTCTTCATAAATTCACATCCCAGAGACTCTTTGGAAACATTGTTACAAATACAATTCTTTGTTACTAACAAAACACCATATAATTGATGTATATTTTCTGTGTGTATGCATCGTTGCCTCTTTTGTTAGGAAAAAGAAATCACACAATTTAAAGTGAAGTTCCTACCATTCGTCTGAACGAAGCGCAGGTCGCTTAACATATAAAACTCTCTCATGCTGTAACTGACATTATATTTGTTTTGTCATACAAGTCGTATCAGATGACGGTCTTTATACACAATGTGAGGGGCGACATGCGACGCGGCTCCTCCCTAACACGATACAACCCTCCAGAGAAATGAACATACAACAGGATAATATAACAGATTTGATCACTCTACTTTATTTGTTTTCAAATCGTTATACCAAACATGTGACCTGTGCTTTAAAAACAATAACTTATATTTTACATTATACACATAACATCAATGTGATTGTAAGGAATGATTTCGTCTCTGAGTATATTATGTTCTGTTCACTATTCAATCCACGTCTCTATATCCAATTCTATAATTGTTAATGTTAGTTCGCGTTTTTGTTATTTGAGTCGTGTTCTCTTATTCACATTAACATTTTACATTTCTTAAGGTTCATAAAACCTTTTATACAAGATTGTAACCACGCTCAGCATGTTTGCGGATATAGATTTTATGACATGGATTTTATGTTGCGACAAAACTTTTCTATTTAATATCTTATTTATTTTACAACTTTTAAAATTTTGTTTATTTAATTTTTTCTATTTTTGCGAACGGAGTTATGTTTGTTTAAAAAGTGTTTTTTTTTTATTTCAAGTCATAATCAGAATCTCATATTAAACAAAATATTCTAAAAAATAATATAGCGAAATATGAACCGCTCGCGGTAATCCCCAGGATACTAAATGAGAATCATGCTATCATATAACAATAAACGCAGAGCGGAAAATGTTTAGAGAAACTCTTAGAGCCGGTGAAATTATGTTGGCTCTTACGCTGTCCTGAAATATACGGTATATATATACCTGGATTATTAAAAACTTTCACATGAATACCCACACTGATCTATTTTGATGGGATAAATTTGTTTATAAGTCCCTCAAAATTAATGCAAAATTACTATATGAGAATTGTAATATTAAAACTAGTGGAGCTATAAAACGTTATACACGCGTCTTGGTTAGTAAGAAAACCGAAGTTTGATTCCATATAACAACAGTTTCCTAAACAATTAAAACTTCTCCTTATATGGAATGTTTGCTCTCCCGTTTTTTTATTGCAGCCATTAATGTAAACGAAAAGCAATTTAATACATCACGTTATCAAACGGGGTTTTATTGGGAGAGATAAAAGAACATCACGAGAATTGAAACACTGAGGAGTGTTCCTTTACATGAAGAGCCGCTTGTTATGAACAGAGAGAGGGATACGAGAAATCGTTATTATAATTTCATTTCTTCAATAAACATGAAGAGAAAACCTTTCGACGATAAACAATTCTAACGATAAATGTCCTATAAACAAAGTGACATTATATAACAGCTAATGGACATTTCTCCTCTTATTTGCTGCATTTATTTATCTTTGTACGATGAATAAATTTTGTATCGAAATAGCGAAAACAGTGATTTGAAAGTTAGATGTGTTCAGTTTTAGGTTTCCTATTATTATTATTATCTGTTAACAGTTAAAACAATTCTGTTATGTTTTGTAAGATTTCAGGAAATAAAAAAATACTTCAACTATAATCAAATATTGACAAATTTAATGAAAAACATAGAAAACCAGGAGATCTGAATAGTAAAGATGAAAGAATCGATTTCACTAAGAATCGATTTAACCGACAACTTAACGTAAAAACGTTTCACCTGTAACGGCTGCGTTGTAGGAATAAGCCATTTGTCTCTTTGTTCACTCTAAGGACACGAGTCTACCTAGCGACCTGTTCCGACAATCCATTCAATCCTACATCTTATAATTTTTCATCCTTTGTTGCTCTTTTCCTTCCCTCGTGTCTATTGTGGAAGCGTGATCTATCGCTACAGTGAAGACCACGGAACAAACTCTATTTAAGATTTACCCTGTATTGTATGACCCAGTTATACATTGATGTATTAATAAATATTTTGCTCTACTTTTTTCAAATTTAATTATTTTGTAAAATGCTTTTTTTAAGTAATATTAACAGATGCAACAGTCACTACTTATGAAAAACAGATTAAATTATCACTAGATGTTTTTAGCATACAGTTGACAATTAATTAAAATGAATTAAAAAACAAAATATTACTTTATAAACACAACAGAATTATTTACCTTTAAATAATAACCCAAAATAAAACTGAAGCAAACTGAACGATTCCTTCATTTTAACAACAGATAATTCGTTAACACTCGTTGTTGCCCACGACCCTGTCCGCGTGGGTGTGAAGTTACGTAGTTCTATTAAGTTATTTTTGTATTTTAGTGAATAGAAATCTTTCATCACTCTTGGCAATTTTTATGGCCTCCCTTTGGAAAACAATATCATGTTTAAAAATATTAATAATATTTTTTATTGTAAGAGTTAAGCAGCCTCCAATAAAATACAACAAAAAAAACAACAAGAACGAATAGAAATGATGATTAACTCTTTAACAATTTCAAGTTCAGTATACGAAAACAAAATAATGGACATATATGTGACAGAACTTTGTAATAGAAAAATTATACGAATATGAAATGATTTTAACATACGAGGTGTCGTTAAATTCGTTACGCCTATGGTACAGACATGACATCGGGGGTAAATACATATATGATGAAAGTACCAAAAGAAAAGTTCATTATTGTTGAAAAATATAACGCTTCATCCGTAATGTCAACTACTAAAATCATCCTTTTTTTGAGGGGGAAAATCATCACATGACCACTCTTGCCCTGGATGAGGCAAAACAGAGTGTAAGGCTCCTACTGACCTAAAACCCCTCGTACCTTCTCCTGCTCAGAGCCAAGTCGCGGATCATCATTGCGCTTGCACCCGCAACCCGGCTTAGTACCGTTTCTAGGGCCTCATCTGTGGTGGTCTGATGGCTCTTTTCGGCGCGCGGCACGCCACGCGTCGTACGCTTGGGTCTGGTTCTGATCGCGTGAAAAGCTATGCTTGCTCGCCGTTCGCAAACCCGCACCTACGGTGGCTGGAGATCGTCTTGCGATCCCAACGCAAGAGGATCTCCAGCCTTAGCAACGATACTTGCGAGGAGTATCGCTCCCTCAATCGCGCCGCCTCCTCCTTGGCTAGTGTGACTCACACAATCATTCGTATTGTTTTTATTCTTATTACTTTCAGTGACTTGAATGTGAAGAATCTTTGGCAGATTACTATAATGTGCATGTATTTTTACAAATATCAATAATCCTTTAAGTGTATGGTACAGAAATGTTTATTTAATTTATATGCCACCAGTTTTTGTTCTGAAAAAGAGATTCAATACACGCTCTCTCGACACATCGTTTAAGGTTTTGTTATTATTTTTTATCCAAACAATACAAACAAAATATTTTTTGAAACATGTTTAAACTTTTTAGAACAGCATCACAGTTTTATCTTTTTATACTGCGTCAAACATTCTCCGTTATTATTTAAAATTTATGGATTTGGTTTTTGGTCACGTTTTGAGTACATTTTAAATTATTTTATGGCTCAATATCCCTGTGATGGCTGAAGTTGCCAACAATGTTCGGTCATTATAATTTTCATCACATTATGGAGCCCGCATTCCTACCGCCACTTATTTATCACGAGGTCACAGAGGAATGCTTTTATTGCTGGAAATAAATAAAGTTCATATTTCTCTAGACTTTATAAAAGAAACCTGTTTAATATTTTGCAAACATATTCCAAGCTATTAAAAGTTGTTTTAATATTTACTTTAGAACTGTGTAGCGGTATTAATTAATTAACAGCCGAAGTTGTTTTAAGTCATACAAATCGAAACTCTGTGGGTATAATTCTAGTAAATTTATTTGCATAAATGATAAAGTTTTGAATTGCTAATAAAACGTATGACTTTTTAATTAAATAATTTAAAAATTAAGAACTTCATATGAAGTTGCAATCCTAAGCTAATTATTTCATCTCCGTGTCCTTGTCACATTAATATCCGTTGGGTTTACTTGAGCTACATTGAGTTATTCCTAATTGTTCGATATTACCAATAAAATCATTTTTACGTAAGATAAAATATTTTTATTGAAGTCTTAAGGATCGGACTGTATTGTTTTATTAAAATCATATACTACGGCCGGTAGTGTGTTAATACAGAATATAATATACAGAATTATATGTAGGTCTTAATGGACCCACGTATAATTTTTCTTAAAATTATTTTATTTATGTATTTTTCAACCTAAACGTTTTCAACTTCAAGTGTCAAACTTTTATTGTTCTTTTAAATGCTCGCAAAGTTTTTTTTATTGTTCTTGGTATAATAAACAATTTAAAAATCTAAAAATGACCAATTCGATACTTTGAATGTTTCCAATCGTTTCTTAACTTTATTCTTCTTGCAAAGTATGAATATAAAAAGTCTACAATCCCCTGTGTCTGAAGAGTACTCTTCTATCAGTGTGGGTCGCTGCTAAGACTGAAGGTCACCTGGGTACATTTCTACATTAGAATAATCCTTAAAACATCATAACAATCCCGTGAGTAACGTACCTCAGAGCATTTCAAACGGATTGTTAATTTGCCTCTTAATGTTAGTAATAATAATGTTAAAGTTGTTGTCTCATGTTTTAGTTCTTTAGTGAGTGAGTGTATTCGACGTAGTTCCCGAACAGTTATTGTCATATAATTTTTTCTCTAGAACGTATGTTATTAACGGTTGTTTTCTTTACATTATTAATGTATTTTTATTATAATAAACTCAATTTATTAACCGTGGTCGAAATGAATACTAACTGTAGTTTCAATATTGACTCATCAGATTATGTTCATGGATGCTTTCTCAAGTAACTTAAATAACCACCACTGAGTGTGTCTGGAATATAGCATAATTTTATTAAATAAAATATAAAAAAAAACTTTGTGCCACGCTAATATGTTTCTGCTTTTGGTTAATATGTATTTCGTATAATTTCGAAATAAAATGTATTGTTGTTTTACTTATCTATTCTGTTGCTGATTTTCCGTTATCATTTAATTTTTCAACTTTTCATCATCATTATCATCAGCCTATCGGAGCCCACTGCTGAGCAAAGGTCTCTTCTCACATGGAGAAGGTTTGAGCATTAATCACCTCGTTAGCTCAAGACGGGTTGGCGATTTCAATCTTATAATTGGAAATTATAAGAACAGGTTTCCTCACGATGTTTTCCTTCACCGTTTGTCAGTGGTGTCTAAATACTCTTCGAAAGTACATATGACTCGGAAAAGATTACATTAGTACTTGCCCGGTTTCGAACCCGCGCCCTCACGTATGAGAGGCGGGCCTTTAACCTCTAGGCCACCACGACTTCATTATTATGTTTACTTTCAACTATTAAGTAAACATAATAGTGATTTATGTGTAGGTTGTTTGAGACTCTACTACTAATTGTATATATATACTCCTTACTCATATGCACCTATATAACATACTCAATATGACATAAATAAATTAAATTCATAATGTTGGTAATAATGGTTTAGTATTACGATAGCTGAATATTCTAAGAGAATCAAAAACATCGTTTCAGGGTATTTTCATATGTCCGTAGAATATGTTCACTACAGCTAGACTGTCCGACAGATACAAAGATCGTAATGTATTCAGGCGCCAGTAGACAATGTCACTATACGGAACAATAGTGATAAAATGGAGCGATAGCGACTTAGGGGATAAAGAATCCACTCGGAAATATTTAGAAGATATGCTTTCATATATTCCAGTATGTACATAACTAGAGAGTTAGAATCTTTATTAGGTTACTACTTGGTTCATCTTGAAACCGAGTAAGATTTGTTCACAACAGGTTAAATTAAATTTTATATAAGTTCTCTTTTAAATTGAAATAATAAAACATATGAGTACTTTTAAACAATTAGATGGCAAAAGGGCAAACGACCCATCTGGTGATAAATAATACTATCATCGCCCATAGAAATCTCCATCAGAAGAGAAACAGCAGATGTGTTGCCAGACTCGTTTCTGAATGAGAACTCTTTACAATCGAGTTTTGTAGCTCTCACAGAAAACTTCGGGATGAAGAAATTATTCAAAATCATGTACGCGTGTTGAATAAAGGAAACCAGAAATGTACTGTTCTTTAATTACAACGTTCCGTAAATGTGAATGACATACAACCATGTGGCGAAGAATGCGTTTATCGTAGACGCTTTTCTGGATGGAACTAATTAATTACTCTGAACATTCTCTATACCCAGACAATAGAACATGCATGACTTTTATACTCGGCTTAAACGGGAAATGCCGCTGAGATATCTAAATAGATCAAACTATCTTTCGACCAAAACCACAGCCGCCTCCAGCGATAAGATATGTAAAACTCACATTTTATCGCAATATCCTGTCTGACACACCAAGTACATTTCAGGAGACGCTGAAGATTAATGTGAACTGAATGCTCCTCGAGCTGTGCACGGCAGTGATTCCGTGTACAGCTCCAGAAAGTGACCTAGGTCGCATATATGTCTATTATTGCTGATTTCAATTTACACGATACTATAAGGTATCAAATAGACCTGGACTCAGCACCAGAAAAGAAAGAAAGTATTTAGCCCATTATGATCTAATGTCTCGCGTTCCTTTACAAAATATTAAAAAACTTTACTATTTAATTAGACATCTTAGAGGAAATGCACCGATTTTGTTATTAAATTTATTATATATATATATATATATATGTATAGTAATTAATTAATCTTTTTATTAATTATATTTCTATCGCTTGCCAAAAAGTAGTATTATAAAATAAATGTATATTATATAAAAGTCTGAATAACGTGTTAAAAATGTAATAGTTTTTTTGTCAGTGTTACCTGTTGGGTTCACAAGCGTGTGTGTGTGAGTGTGTGTGTTCTTAGTAAAGTGTGTTAACCTCTTACCGACGAAGACTAAGGTTTTCTTATTGAAATATAATATTTTATTCGTTTAAAAAGGAAGTTGCGGATCAAATAAAGATAATGTATCAAAAAACAGTGTGTTATAAATGCTTTGATGAAGTTATTTTTCCCCTTTCCTGAAAGCTTCTGATATTATTAGTGTGATAAATAAAATACATAAAACTTAATTATAGAACCCGCTCTTTTTTAGAATTCGACTTTTTGCAGTAAATAATATTCTTACAAAATCAAACATTGTGACATCCAAAACCCCCTACTATTTCCTTTGCAGAGATTTTACAAATATTTAAAGAGCCAAAATAGAATATATCAAAATATTCCGAAACGAGATTACGTATTAGGTTTTTCCAGACTTAGCCTGTGCAAAAAGTTTCATCACCAGGGCACCATTATCATCACCATCGCAGAATACAAAAGCATCACCGTCGCAGCCAAGACGCACATTGTGCAGGCTACGGAGGAGATTCAGAGGGTGATGTTGCTACACAGGCAGACGCTCTTCCCCTACCCCCAGAATTCTTTGACCACGGTGCCCGTATCTGCACCGCAGACGCAAGACGAAGCGACTATTATTGCGTCAGTACAGGAGCTAGCCCGTTCGATCGAAAGCATGCAGGCCGAGCTGCATCAAGTAACTTGCTCATAACATTTACAAATGACCCTGCCTCGAGAGCATAATAAGAGTCATATGAACAAACATAGTTTTATTGAAATGTGTGTTCGTGAAATTTTGAAACATCACTAAACAACGGATGACGCTCACTGATCACATCACCGAACTGCCCTAGTGATACATACCGTTGAACGGTTATTCCGTCAGGATGGAAACTTAATTCAGACCTTTAAAAGATCATTGGCGAATCTCAGAAGAAACGGATTTATAATAATTATTATTATTTCAGAAATTATTTTTTAGTGATCGTGCGTCACTCCGTCATAAATCTTTCATTTATACGTCCAAGTACTCCACCATATTTGTGTGCCTAAATACACTGATGAATTAAACAATTATATTTTTTCTGCTTTTTGATATTCCTGTTTTATGTAGACCATTGTATTTTGATATGTATTTTCTACTTTCTAAGGAATGAAAATTAAGATTTACACTTGAATATCTTATTTACTATTGATTTTTCGCTTATATTACTATTTTCCAATGATTAGTTAAATGGTAAACGAGATTTATAATTTTTCGAAAACTTTAAATTTAATAAGCTACGTAGTCCTTCGGATATATGTATATCCAAACATATACGTCTTCTAAAGTTGCAGAAATATAGTTTAATTACCGGTAAGTATAAAACTTTTCTAGATATTCTATTAAATAGCAATTGCTAACATTATGAAGACTGCATGCAACAATCTAATGTTTCATTTTATTTCAAAAAGTGTTATCTCTAAAAAACCGGGTTCACATAAATATAACAACATGCCGTCCCTCTCTATTCTATTAGACAAACATTGTGTTGATAAGACGCACACTCTGTCGTGAAATAATAAGTAAAAGAAATATTCGTGATTCACCGTTGACCAGTCCGGGCCGTTATAACGACAAACCAAAACTTTTTAACTTGTTGGCCGCAACGTATTTTCTTCCTTTGTATACATATGTATGCATACGACAAAAATTTGCTGCAAAAATTCTTTATCTGACACCATAACCTAACAAAATATAAATAATGTTTAACCAATTGTTATGTTCCTTATTTAATAATCCTAAATTATATTGATAATTTCACAAATTTCTCCAAAAATCTCATTACAGCCATATCAAATATATCGGCGCAAGCAGCTTCAATGACGGATGCAACATGGAAATAACTGGCACCAATTAT
Organism: Danaus plexippus; assembly: GCF_018135715.1. Taxonomy (NCBI): domain Eukaryota; kingdom Metazoa; phylum Arthropoda; class Insecta; order Lepidoptera; family Nymphalidae; genus Danaus; species Danaus plexippus. The sequence continues at coordinate 101,700 of NW_026869850.1, read as the reverse complement.
TATAACACCTTATTGGTCGTCGTTACTATTGTTAAAAGTAAAACGAAATCAAAGAGAATAGAACTATGTTTGAATTCTGGTTTAAATATGACGTCTGGACGCACGACAGGGGACTGCAGAGTTCAGCGAGTGCGGAGCATAAAGAACCTTCGAGAAATACAAGAACATTTAGAAGAATTGAAGTTTCATTTTAAAATATCTGGAACGTACTGAAACAAGTGACATTAGTGACGTCAGCGAGGCTGGCGTCCTGTCTTTAAAATAATGAATTTGTAATAAAATCCGATAAATATTATTAAAATACAATTAATTATAAGTTATTAAAGTTTAAAATTTAATTATTTTATTATATACTGTAATATAACAATAATAATTATTATTTTTATATCAAAGGTGGCAAACGAGCAGAAGGGCTACTTGATGAATGATAGTCACCGTAGCTCATGGACATCTGCAACAAAAGGAATGTTGCTGATGCGTTGCCAGCCTTGGTTATAGAAGAAGGAGAGGAAAAGGCAATCGGGTCGCTCACTCATCGGAAGAAGAGCAGCCATTAAAGGCTATTTCAAACCGATCTTCTGTAGGAGGGTGGTACTTAATCAGTGGAGCCAGCCCGTGTTCGAACAGTAGTAAATTGACCACAGCGAGACTCTATCACCTGTTAATTAACCGCAAAGTCAATAAAGAATCTTTTTAAACAGTAAATGATTTTCATATACTCAGAATAACAACGTGACTTTATTTTGTTCAGACACTTAATTGGATGGATTCAGGTTGGTTTCTGGGATTTTGTATAGAATTTTCTCTTCTCATCAGAACAACGTTACGAACCCTAGCTCCCGTACCGACTACAGTGACATTTCCTCCATTTTTTTTTGACGATTTAACTATAAAAATTTCGTTTTAAATGAATATTCCTATCAAAATATAAGTCAAGATCAACAGCTGTCACGGACATGCGTGAAAATCAAAATCAACTAAGAGCCTCGAGTGGATTCTTAAAAGTTTGAGATGAAATTAGTATAAAGTGTTAGTAAACAACATAAGTAAATAAAATTATCAATGACGCATCACAAAAATATTGGTTAAATATTTTTAGAACAAAGTTCTATTAATCAGGTGTGTATAATTATGTCAAAGAGATTATCCAAATGAGAGATAAGTAATATTAGACGATAGATAGTCATTAAATGTTTATTACCAGATTTAAAGATGGCATTACATCTGCTTGTTTTTATACTTCAGGCCACATTGCTTTCCATGCTGTGCAGCGAGAGATATTGGAAAGCCGTCTCCTCTTTCTGCGAAGCAGTTATGCTAGCTAAGGAGGATGCGGAGCTTGTGAGAGAACGACCTTCCTCACGCCCCAGCCGCCGAAAGACGCACCGGGCGTTGGGATCGCGAGATGTTCTCCTGCTACCGTAAGGGCGAGTCTGCGAACGACGAGCAAGGGTAGTTTGTCGCCCGATCAGAACCAGACTTAGCGTCTGACTTAGACTTAGCGTAGCGTACCACGCGGGCCGCAAAGAGCCATTAGACCACCACAGATGAGGCCCTAGAAACGGTGAAATTAAAAAACATTACAATTTCAAAAGAGAAGATGGCTGTAATCTATCAAACACCTAGGACCCCCTTCTTAAAAATATAAAATCCCATGTGCGTAACCACACCGCAGGACCTCCAGACACCGTAAGCGCATTCTGCCGGCATCCAGAGCGGTACGAAAGAAAATTACAATTTTCCATTTTTTTAATTCCGTTACAGGAGTCTATGTTTATCCTACTCGATCAGTCTCAAACAATTTTTAGCAGTTTTGATTAAATTTACTTAAAAAATTATTATGATAATGATATTCATTCTATTATTATTTTTTATCACACTTGCATATTTCGTATAAAAACTCTTTGGTCTGGCAAGAGACCATGATAGCTTTTGTGATTCAATTGGTTCTGGCTTCAGTATTGTACTTTTTATTATTCACTATACTTATAGAGCCTTTAAATTAGCAGTTTTCATTCATTGATGAAGGTATCAAAAATATCTTGTGAATCTTATTGAGATCTAAGATTTTCGCGAGTATTCATTTAAATGAAACTAGTATTATTCGGATTTACTACGCGGATTTTTATTATTTAAAAACTACATAATCCCGACATTTCGGTTACTTTGCAACAACCGTGATCACGGGCAGACGAGGTGTGAATGTCTGTCAGTTGGTCCTTGTTATTTATCATCTACCGCAATTGATTTCTTGATTTTCTGGCGTACCGCTCTGGATGCCGGCAGAATGCGCTCACGGTGTCTTGAGGTCCTGCGGTGTGGTTTCGGACATGGGATTTTATATTTTTAAGAACGGGGTCCCAGGTGTTTGATAGATTCCAGCCATCTACTCTATTGAAATTGGGATGTTTTTTAATTTCAATAGCCTCGCGAATTAATCTCGGTATATACTTGTCTTCCCGAGCGAGGATTTGAGGTTTATCAAAACGAATGTAGTGGCCTGGTTTGTACATTGTGTGTTCACACACTGCTGACTTCGACGCGCGCCTGTTTTTGATGTCTGAGATGTGTTCTTTAACCCTTGTACCGATGCTCCTCTTCGTCTGTCCAATGTATGACAAGCCACAGTCACAATCGAGTTTGTATACACCCGCTTGTTGTAAAGGAATGTTACTCTTGATTGGTCTCAAGAATTGGCTCACTTTCTTATGTGGTTTGTAAATAGTTTTAATGGAAACCTTCTTCAAAATGTTGCCTATTCTGTCAGTAACTCCCTTCACATATGGTAATATCGCAGGTTGTCGTTCAACTGTGGGTGGCTTCAGGTGGTTCTTGCGATGCTGGCGAGGCACGGGCAGGTTGTTGATGGTGAGAGCATGGTTAACATGCTGCAGCTCGGCCTCTAGGTGGTCAGCATCACAAAGGTGTTGGGCTCCCTGTAACAAAGATTTGCCAACGGTAGCTAACTGTATAGGGTGGTGGTGTGAGTTACCATTGAGGTACCTGTCCGTGTGTGTGGGTTTCCTTTAAACAGTATGTCCCAAAGTATTGTCAGGATTCCTAACGACAAGTATATCAAGGAAAGCTAAAGAATTATTTGCCTCCAATTCTATAGTAAACTGAATCTTACTATTGATAGAATTAAGATGGTTCAGAAAAGCAGATGTTTTATTTTTATTTAATATTATGAAGGTGTCATCTACATACCGTTTATTTTTTAAAGGTCTTATAGGAGGAGAGCAAAGGGCTCGCACCTCGAAGTCTTCCATGAATATGTCGGAGACAACGGGGGAAACCGGCGAACCCATTGCAACTCCATCTACTTGTATGTAGAATTCATCCTTCCACATGAGGTAGCCAGATGTTAGGCAATGCTTTAATAGTTCTGCATATTCTATAGGCATATTGTTATCCTTTAACTTACCTCTTACAATCTCAATGCAGTCAAGAACAGGTATACTAGTGAATAATGACTGTACATCGAAACTGACCATACTGTCATTGTCGCTCAATTTTAGGTGTTTTAAATCTTTGACAAACTGGTAGGAATCCTTAACGAATGACTTTGTGTGGCCCCGGAGTGGTGATAATATCTTTGAAAGAAATTTAGCCAGTTTATAAGTTGGTGAGTCAATCTGGCTTACTATTGGGCGTAATGGAACATCTTGTTTATGGATTTTAGGTAACCCATACAATTTTGAAGGTTTTGCACACGATGGTACGAGTGATTTGATATCAAGATTAAGTTTTGAACTGTATTTATTTATTAAAAATTTTGTTTCTGTTAAAACTTTAGTTGTCGGGTCTTTGTTAACTTTTTTATAAATAGAATTATCTGAAAGTATTTCGATTATTTTATTATCATAATCACTCGTATCCATTATTACGGTCGCGTTCCCTTTATCTGCACGGAGGACAGTCAAGTCTTCATTGTTGCGAAGTTGTTTGAGTGCAACCGATTCTTGACGAGAGATATTTTGTCGAGGCAATTTGCTCCGGCGCAGAACATACGAAACATCCTGCCGGATTGCTTCAGACTCTTCTCTCGTGACATGATTTTTATGAAGACATTCCTCAACGTTACAGATAATGTCTTCGAACGGTAATTTTGATGGCACTGGTGCAAAATTCAATCCTTTTTTAAGAATCTCAATGGTTTCTTTATCTAAAGTTTGTTTTGACAGATTGACAACAGTTACCGATGTTTGTGTTGCCCGACTTAAATTAATATTATAATCTTGTGAATCTTGTATAATTTGTATTGTTGACTCGTTAGCTTGGTAACTCAATTTCTTTAGTCTAGAATCATCTATGACAGAAGACTCGAGTTTCTTTTTAATGCGGTGAGTATCAGTACTAAAAGATACAAAGATCGGGTAGTAGTCTGTGAATAAGACATTGTAGGTAAAAGATTTTATTTCGCACAAATTAGTTTTTATAAATATAATGTCTATGCATGATCCACCATCATCTTAAGGTCTAGTAGTTTCAGTAAATTGGAGAGAAAATCAACTCTTTGAATATTAAAATTAATGTCTCTCGCAATAACATGTTTTTTTCCACATTTAATAAAAAAAATAGTTATGTAGTAAATTAACAAAAGATTCTTTACTTATATCATGTCATCTGCATACACCACACACCTTGATGGATTTATTGTTATTTAGTTCTATTTTGACAGGAGACAATTTTAAATCACCACCGATTCAGTCATTGGTGTATGTTGTTATATCTTTTCTTCATACGTAATAACACTATCCGCTCTATAAGTATGCCTATGGTTATTTATTTCATAATTATTAAGCAAAAATAAAGATTAACACAGAAGTGACCGCGTCTCAGAATAAACTATCACATATGGTTTTACAGTTAAGTTTTTAATCAATATTTCAAGCTTTTCAAAGTAAGAATTTATGCTTCTCGTGTCTAAATGCATTATTAAGAAATTTTCAAGGTTAAGAGAACTGTTTACATCATCCAAATTACATACTATAACTATTTTCAATTTCAATATCAAAGTTATCAGGTAAATTGATGTGAAAAAGTTAGAAACATGGCATCGTTGATGTATGATAAAGTGTGTCTCAGGAGAGAATTGTAGAATGAGTGTTCAGTTGCCAATATTATTTTTATAACTTGCCACGACGTTAAAGGCAGCATCTAATCCCAATAAGTTTTTGTTGTTGTTGTCCTCAGACAGGACCTCCTTGGATAAATTATCATCGATTAGCGACTCGCTTTCCACCGTGATAGTGGTTAATTTCTCAGCATCAGCATCTTCACTTGTACCAGATTTTTCAATTAATTTAGAGACATGTTATTGCATAAGTCATTGCGTAGTTCTCCCTTCCCAAATAATAATTCTTTTCGTTCGTTCTCATCTAGCGTGTGTACATGATGTCCACTTTTCAAGGTTAAATCGTCCTGACAGTGATTCCGGCAAATAACTAGCTTATCATTTAATAATAACCTTTAGTACATTTATTAAAATCACCTTCATTATATATATTTTCACAAATAATGCATATAACTATTTTAGGCACTTTTGACATAAGATGGCATTTAAAAACTTAGCACGAATTTTCAACGTGACTTGCTGTGTCGGCCATCTTGGTTACATATTGTATTACATTGATATTACTTTACAAGAACCGTCATCACAGACAGACGACCTGAGAGACACTTGACTGAATGTTTTAAAAAGGCTAGTTGGAAAAAAATCTTTTTTAATTTAACTATGAAGCGGACATTTCTGTTAGCTTAAAAATATATATAAAATGCGTTTAAAATACATCCACGGAAAGTAATTGATAAATTGAAATTGAACACGTTCAAATGAACAAAAATACAGAACTACGATATTATAACTTAACGAACGGATTTATTGTTTATTCATTCTATTTTACAAACTTTCCGTTAATAAAGACTATTATATTATTTGATTATATAATAGTCTTTATTAACTGGAATAATATTTGCAATACACTTTATATAAAGTATCCGCTTTATAATTAAAATAGTACCTCACAATAGAAAAAACACAAGGTTCCCTGAGGCAATGGATTAATTCATTTAAACTCATTGTCTTCAATTGCACTACTAACGATTTCACTCTAAGTTGGAGCTGAAGCCTATTACAGTGGAAGGTTCTCTAACAAACTCAATCTTTAAGCCATTACTCAGCCATTACCGCTGAGATTCATTAGTCTTCCAAGGCGAGTGATATGTCTTCAAGTATATATTATATGTCATAACTCATACGTTTATCTCTTAGCCCTACTGAGAAAATATTTAAAGGAATAATGTAAAAGGTGGACATATTGTATGATGACCTTTAGACTCGCTCATTTTATACATTACTTATAAAGCAAACCGGTGAAGCAAGTCATGATTACGTTTAAAGAAGGTTATTTTATATAACTCTAATAAAGTTGGTAGAAATGTTGTGAATGTCTAAAATACGATAAGTATTGTGTTAATACGGAGGAGAGCTTAAAACAACATCATGCAAAGGTGACAACGTGTACAGGTGTGCTCAAACCTGAGTACCGAAATTTGTGAAATAATGTGTTTTATAATTCTATTGAATAAACTTTCAGTTAGTTTTTGTCGTCGAGATGTTACAGTTGTTTTGTTTTTCGACTTATTATTTTCGGTAAAAATCTCGTGAAATACATTTTAGCCATCGTATTACACATGAATGTAGACGTGACTTGGCAGTCACGCTCCACCCAAGTGCGATATGATGTCAGTCGTTAATGAAATGTTGCCGAGAGATACTTGACGGGAGAGGGCAAGTAATGTTTCAGAATTAATGAAGCTTTCCACTATGGTAACTCGTTTGATCCATAACGTTGAATATAATAATTATCATTATTGGTATTCTCGGCTTCCATCGAGAATAGTATGAAGAATTACAAGATTTCAAATAAGACCCAAACGGACCAAGAACCATATAAGAAACAAGTTTTTGGACGGACTCTTCATATCTTATGTAACATTTCGGATCTGGCAATATTTTCATGGATCATTATTTCTATATTTTGTAAACAAAGTTACATCACCCTTCCTTCAAGACCTTCAACTACTATCATTTTAAGAGAGTTCAATTTCTCGAAAATCACTTTTTATTTTGGAGGTTTTTCAAAAAAATAGAATTAAGAGTTTTAAGGATCAAAAGGAAATATTTTCTTTCATGTTTCTTTTTTTGTGTTCCGAAAATATTTCATGAAATAGTTTTTTGAGTATTTTGAAATTGCGAAGTTCAATCATTTTGATTAGAATATTTTATACTCTTATATTCCTGAAATTAGTTACTCTTGAAGGTAGTTCCCTACTTAAACATTTATCTGTGCCTTTATAACAAGATCTATTATATATGTTGGTATTGTCTGAATTTTAATATCCGTAAATTTAATAACACAGAAAAAAAATATATGTTGAGATTCTGGTCGAAAGCTAGTCTTATTGAGCTCACACCAGCATATTAAAAAATTAATATCCCTTTAAATCATTTCCGCGCTGTGAATTAAAGTTTAATAACCGAGTACTGTGCTTTATATGACACTTGATCAGTTTAAGAAATATTTGCTTAGTCAATTTCTTTATGAAAATAACGAGATATCTTTACACACAAGAGTATACACGCATTAAGAAGATTTTCTTAAAAGTGACTGAAAATATTTATAAATAGTGAGTGTCCATTCACAAACATTCTCCATGTGTACAAACTGTTATGTTAACCTAAAGTATTGTCAGTATTTTTAAATCATAATCGTACACACGAGTCGTTAAACCACAAGCGTATCTGTTCACCTGTTTTATGATAGTACACACTGAAATCTGCTTCAGTAAAAAAAGCAACAAACACTGTTCACGATAACAATTACGAGGCTGAAAGGCAATATGTATTCATGTACCCTGTTCATGTAAGTGAAAATTTTCGTCTCTCTTGAATATTATGATGTAATTTCATCCATAACACTTCTTGGTAAGTCAATTGTTACTACGTTTTTCGCCTCACACAATTTTTGACTTTTGGCGAGAGGACAACATACTGAATATTGTATTGTTTTGACTAAAGAGCAGCTTCCATGCTTAAACGATGTAACATTACTGTCTTTTCTAAATAATTGTGATTTATTTATCAATCTCTGAACATTAATTTTACACACTAATCTGCATACGAACAGACTTTTTGTTACTTCTATTACTCTCAATATATGTATGTGATGTCATAAAAGTCCTTGCAATTGTCACTATAAAAGTTCAAGAAAAAACAAAAATATTTGGTTTGAAACAGCATCACACTCTGAGAACAATCATTATGGACAAATATAATTATACGTTACCTTTTTTTGTTAAACAATGCGTATAAAGAATATTTTTATTAAAATAAATGATTCATAAAATGATTTAACCAAAACCCAGAACTCTATATTATTCCTTCAAGTGGCGAGTAAAGTATGCTCTTTTCCTTAATTAGAAAATAATCAATGTAGAAGATACAGTCCTGTTTCTTTGAACCCAAACAAAATCAGGCAAAACCAATTTATAGCATTTAATACATATAGGGACTTTCAGGTTGATACTCTTAATATTATTGGATTTTCAAAGGGATTAAAAATGGTTGTAGTAATACGTTCGGTTGTATAAAACACTTTGATCGAGTGACCACTCGAGACTACGTGTTATGATAGCTACTTCGTTATTATCTAACATCTGGTGATGTTCGTACCGCTCCATATAATATCAATTAGTAGCTGTTTATCAAGACCGGCAGCACATGCCTTCATGGATTAAACCAAATCACACACTAGCAAGATGGTGAATCATGTATGTGTATGTAATTTGTTTTATGATACAGCTTGGGTCGAAGAGTTTGACTTCAACAGGATCCAGGTACTGAAAACCACTACCGACTGCGCTGGTTCTTCTGCTGACAACTGGTCTTAATATTTATGATTTATCAATCAATATATCTTTAGGAAAACTAGACTACAGACTCTGAGACATACTATTGTACAGAAAAATGGAATGAATGAAAACAATACACTGTCTATTATTCTACTTTTAAATAAATAACCATAGTTATTACTAATGTTCTAGCCTCAGCAGTTAAATCGAGTTAATTTTCTTTTGCAAATGTAATCGTGCTACTCTGTTTGTTAATACATATAAAGTAAATTCGTATGTATTTATATTATATATTTAAATAACTGCTCCATATATTAAATAATAATCGTATAAGAGCTGAATGTAGAAGTCGAGTCATTAGACTATCTACATCGGCTCCGTAACAACTTCTTAGAGATCCTACAGACCCTAACAGCTCATGGGCATGATATATCTTTTGCAATACCTGTACACATCTCGTTGTCGTCGGCAATCACTATCAGGCGGGCCGAAAGCTCATTTGTCTTTTTTTTTATATTAAAAAACTATTTGGTTTCAATTTTATATACATAATTAATGTATTTTATTAACGTTAATTAAATTTTATTATCACAATGAGTATCAATAAAGAGATTACCTTTAGATATACACTCGTATATATGACGTACACATTCACATGTGCAAATTGACTTAATGGATTTAAACTCGGGCTTAATTTTGTTGAACGTATATTTTAAATAGCTTGTTTAACGGAACATCAAGGGTACAGGAGAGTTAATATAATATAAAAAAGGTTTTCTACTATTTCTTATTAAACTTTAAGGTATCCTCAACATTAATGTATCTATGTATGGTATAGCTACAGTCGCTACACACGTGTGATCTTCTCTCTTAACGTGGTTACTGGTATAGCATTGAATTTATTTAGGAAGGCAGTAAGTTGACATCATCAGTGTGGTCGTCGTGTACGTGTGAGGTTGTCCGGGCGACGCAGGCTCGAGCTCTGACGGTTGTTCTGCACCACTCACCTCCAGCTCCCCGGGAACGGATTACGGCCTCCCCGCAAGACACGGCGCCCTCCATCCAACTGAGAAAATAGTATTAGTATGCAGTCTGAGATTTAATTCTTTTACAACACAAATTGTTTAAAACAAATGCGTTTTTGATCTAGCCATGTGTTAAACGTTACATATATTTGAAAACCATTTAAAAAAGTATACATTTACGTGTAATCTTACGATAATATACTTCGAAAATCATATCTCAACGTCTTTGATCTGAAGCTCTAAGATATTTAAATCGCATATATTTTTTTGGATATATAAAATCTTCGTAAAAACATGAAAGTTATGTCTAGGTTCAGTGTTTGTGCCTCATTTGTAAGTTTTCATTTAGCATCTTGTAATTTTCTTTTGATATTTTTTCATCGTCCATAACTTTTCTGTAGTAACTATAATTTCTGGGGAGGTATGAATTTAACTCTACTGTGTTTAAATAAACAGAAGTAGCTTCTTGTTTCTTTGTTTGAGTTATGTGTCTGACGTAATTTAATTTTAATTATTTAATAAACTAGCTGTTGTCCACGGCTCTGCTCGCGTGCTGATCGCTTTTCGCATAAGCATATATATATCAAACTTAAAGTAACAACATACAGAAAAGAGATGTTAACAAATGATAGACAACCATAACCAACTAACGCCAATGAATGTTCGCACCGCATGGTAGTCATTACACAGCGGAGAATCTTAACACCGCGATCTAGTCTGATGACGTATTCTATCAACGCCATCTATTGAGCCCAGTGTTCAACACTTAAACCGCGCCCGCGCGCACTGAGTTATTTGTTATTTGTGTTACCTCTCATAAGTTTTAATATTAACATATATTAGAACATATTTTTAGTAACTAATATAATTATTTAACTATTAACTAATATTTAATATATAACTAATCAAGATTAAGTTGTAGTTATTAAAAGTTTTGAAGCAGTGCTTGGAGTAAATTTTCAATTGACCATAACTTCTTTTTCGCTTAATCGATTTTGACGAAACAAAGTTTTGACAATGCTCCTAATTATATGTAAACCAACTGTGAAAACCGCGTTCAAATCCGTTGAGTAGTTTTGAAGTTATAGCGTACCAGACAGACAGACAGACAGATAGACGAAAATTCAAAAAAAATGATTTTTTTGTTTCAATGACTCTTCTTTAATTGCCTCCTATCAATTTTTTGGAAAAATATTTAATGTAAAGACATTCGATTTTTACTGTCTTATTATATGTTTATTGATAAACAAAATGAAAACTGTTACGAGAAATAGTTTTTTTCAATATTCAATAATTTTACACAACCATTGATATAAGTAATAGTGAAACAGTGTTAATATTATTATAAATTAATAAAAATATCAAGAAAATATCAAGAAACAAATCTTACTTTGTGTAACTGCTTACAGCATCATTACAAATTTAACGGTGAGCCCTACAGCATACCCTTATGTCTATGACTTGTTGAAATAAACATGGATATTATGGATATGAATCGATGCCACGTATTATTACATAATTTTAATGTATAATTTTAACGATCATACTTAGCTGTGAACTGAAGATAAACACGTTCGCTGACACCAGGTGGCAGAGAAAGACTTGAAGGCCAAAGATCGAACTGCCTATCACCAGACCAGCTCGTCGCCAACTCGATAACAGCGGACGCTGATTGTTATATCAGTTGCTTTATTATATTTTTTAATATTAAAAAGATTCATCTTAGAACACAGGACCACTTACGACTGGAATGTTTGACAGTGAAGTAAGACTTCCGAGACGTGTTGTCAGACACGAAACCGAAGTCGATAACCTCTGGCTCCGTCTCAAGTATGGGCATGTCCATGTGTAATACAAGTGGAAGAGACTAAGTCGACAAAAAATTAAAAACCGAATTATAAAACGACAAGTCTCCAATTTGTGCTAACACTTTAAATGTTTAAATACCAATAACATAACGGCTTCGTGATCGGAAAAGCACAACTCAGTCCTAGTAATGGTTCTTGAAGGATACACACTGCCCTGCGAGGGCCACACATCATTGGTTTTTAAACTGAGCTCAACGACCATCTGTAAAATATTTTATCATTTAAGATATGAAAAGATCTATCACTAGATGGAAATGTACGAATTTAGATATTCCTACTTCAATGCAACTTCTCGGTGGCATTTGGACTGTTATACTCTCGGACTTGGTTCTGTCACCCTCGATGCAGTGAGCTTTACACATATGTCTGGAGAGTCCTAATAGCCAAGGCGCTCCTGTCTTAGCCGTAGTTTCTAAGGGCCCTTCCCCAGTGTTCTGTAGTTTCACCATTTTGCGAACTCTAATTTGAAATTAAAAACGTCTTTCAGTCTTGTTTTGTATGTTAGTTAATATGTAGGAGTATGTTGCACGATTATTACTTCTAAGCTAGATTTTATATTTGATATTTAACGCTCGCCTCATGATATCATCGGGGGGCAGATCCAGGGCACACAATGTCACTTGTATCTCGGAGTGAGTGATTCTGAGGTCGGAGTGTCGTTCAGCCTCACGCAGTGCCACGCACTGGACGGGTGGCGGAGGGCGGTACCAAGCTACACTGCATGCAAATGAAACAAGACACAAAGTCAAGGGGTGTCTGTGAAGGTTTATTTTGAGCTTAATTTAAATTATAAGTTAATATCTCAACAAAGCTTTGTAAAAAATCTGAGGTCGTGGTGGCCTGGAGGTTAAAGGACCATCTCTCATGCGTGAGGGCGCGGGTTCGAAACCTGGCAAGTACCAATGTGATTTTTCATAGTCATATGTACTTTCTAACAGTATTTAGACACCACTGACACGATGGTGAAGGAAAACATCGTGAAGAAACCTGGACTTATAATTTCAAATTATAAGTTTGAAATCGCCAACCCGTCTTGAGCAAGCGTGGTGATTAATGCTCAAACCTTCTCCATGTGAGAAGAGACCTTTGCTCAGCAGTGGGCTCCGATAGGCTGATGATGATGATGATTGTAGAAAATCTGTTTTATATGTATCTGTATCATCTCTACAAAGTATTGTTTATAAAGTATTGTGTCATCTCACCAAGGTATTGTTTGGTTGTATTTTAATACTACCCATGCGAATTATTCATACAAAGTACTATGATAGTATACTTTACGGAAAAAAATATATCGGTAATATTCTCACCCGCACTCTTTAACTGGTAAACTTCGAAGCATTAACGTGGAATAAGGCGCTACTTCATGATGTGGAAGTGACCGTATTGTTAATGAGGCACTCTCTCCCTCTTTTATCGACAACTGTAGCGGCTCGACCTTCGTGAACATTATTTTAAAAGTATATTTTTTCTCCTGTGATGTAATATTTTATGTTGACATCGATAAAAGTCAGTGAATAGAAGTAAACCTGATAAAACGAGTCGTCTTGTATTCCAAAGTCGGGTGCCAGATATAACTCCACACCTGTGTCCATTTCTTCTTCGTACATACTTTGTTCCGAAACCTCTTCTTCTATAAAACTTCTTGCTATTTTTTTTAACAAGAACTATAGTAGGTGATTATTAAACGACTTACATAAATATTCGAAAAAATCTAACACACAACTGAAGGCAGAGAGACAAGGACAGACACGAGGTAACACATCAACAAGACGCAGGTAGAGACGGAATGGAAGGTCTTGTTGTTTAAACTCTGAAATTTTCATTAATATATGAATGTTTAAATATTGAGAAATATTTTAATATTAGTAAATAAAGGCATTTAATAATTATATGTATAGATTATTTGGTTTCCGGCAAAAATCATGGATTTTCTCTCTCTACCTAACCAAATTTGAAACGAATCTACTAGGGCTGCCTTCGAAGTACGTTCCTAGAATGAATTGATGTTAGTTCTGGACAGGCCCAAATCTTTTAATAGGTTCTAAAAAGATTTAGCTGTTATGCTTTTCGCACCTACTTCTAACGCATACAAATCAACAACGAACCTATTCCTAGTGAGTTCATTAGTGAGCTCGTAAAACTTATCGATTGTGATGGCTAGGTCTTTGGGGATGTCGGTTTCCCAAGGAACCGTTAATTATAATTCGTAATTATAATAATAATTCCGGAGGACGACGCACAAAAATCCTCTGAGATTTTGTATTGTTTCTCATACACATCCATCATTATAGTCTAATTTGAAGCCACTTTAAGGATAGAGTAAAGCTTAACGTTTCATTTTATATTTAACTTTTGATTTAATGCCTTCTCTCACAAAACCCATTGATCGCTCGTTTGTTGTTATTTCTTTTTGCGCTCTGGCTATAGAAAGACTAACCGCTTCACGTATTACTTCTAGAACCCTATCGTGACGACGCAAATATTTACCGACCTCCAGCAATACCTTACATCTCACCAGCAAATGGTCAGCTGTTCCGACTGCCTCCCGCAAATATAGCAAGTTTTTTCAGATTTCAGATTCATACCAAAATTATTGCGATGCCTGAATAAGGCCAATTTAAACGTGATGTTAAGTAATTATCGTAGATTCAAGTTTTTTTGACGTTACAGATCGGTTGGTTATCTAAATAATTGAGATCGTTTAAATAACTATTCCATCTAAGGACAGAGTACGATGTTTACTATCAATTTTACGACCGAGAAATTTGAATGGTGCATTTTCCATAACCGTAGAAACGCATTAACCGCCTGAAGATAATCCCGGATCTTATGAAGTATATTTTGTTTTCCGCCTAATGAGACAGAAACAGTGAAATTTATTTGGTTTTGTCCTCAATCCATTCCTCCACTCACAGAATTTATACACTTCTTCCAATAGTCCTTGATAATATTTGGGGTTACGAGTCAGTATTGCGAGATCGTCAGCTAAAGCTAAAATGGATTCTGTGTATTTATTATTAAACTTGAAAGATATCTTCATTTTATCTCGTTACTGATTAGTTTGTCTACTAATATATTAATTACAATATTAAATATTATAGGCGATAAATAACAGCCTTGAAACAGTCCTACATTGCAAGGTAATTGTAAGTGCGTTAATGTAAATGTCAAATTCTATGACAAGTGTTACCATTTTCTTTAATAATATATGGATATACTGTCAAGTCGGCGCGTGAAGTATTCGTAATGTTTACGAGACGCTCGGGATCCGAGTGAGAGATCCTGGAATTAATTAAAATACCGAGTTATTATACAAGGGTTTAACGATTTATTCACGGTCTTATAAAAGACGAAAGAAGAGAAGTGATGAAATTTATTTTAATAATTCCCTAAAGATGCCTTTTTTTATAATACAAAAAAAACAAAAGAAGAATAATTTAAACAAACTATCAATAACCCCGGATCTAAAACATCAAAGTAAATAACAGCGACGCTATAGAACCGGCATACGAACTTATAGATAATTTGACAAATAATGAGATCTAAGATTTTCGCGAGTATTCATTTAAATGAAACTAGTATTATTCGGATTTACTACGCGGATTTTATTACGGTTGCTGCAAAGTAACCGAAACGTCGGGATTATGTAGTTTTTAAATAATAAAATCCGCGTAGTAAATCCGAATAATACTAGTTTCATTTAATTTGACCAACGTTAATTATTTTGCGACATAAAAATAAAAATATTGCAATGTCGAGAACGCTGTAAGTGGTTTTATATTACAATTAATACTTTTTAGAAGTTGCAAAAAAGTAGAAAAAATAATAGCCAATATATTTTAATGTAATGATAATGATTAGTTCTCTATTTTCAACTAAAATATATATATTTATTACCACCCACAGGATATTATAACTTTACCACAGCACGGGCCATGGAGAGTCTCGTGTTCGTAAGGCGAAGCTCAGCGGTGAGCCGACCACCTCCACCCACACGTCTATGACGAGCGGCTCCAACTGCTCGATCTGCGAACAAAACTTATTGTTAGGATAACTAGGGATAATTTGATGCATTTAGAAACGTCACCTCACAAATACTATAAAAAAGAAGGTATTTCGAAGGATAGTTCATTTCCTGGTTTGCTTTCGTACGGAACGGATCCTCGTTGTGAGGTGTCGTCGCTATCTGCAGTGAGTAGTTTTCAGTGTCATCACATTCAATTTATTAATGTTATGCGACTAACATAATTTATATTATTTATATGTAAAAGTTATCTCTGCAAATCCTTGTCTCAACGTTTTATCTGATTGATAACATTTTTGATTATTGTTATATAAATTTAAAGCTTGTTCAATCATCTCCCTTACATTAAAGGATGTGGAAGTTCTTACCAGTATGATGATCTGGTCGTAGTACAGACCCCAGGTGTCTGCGAACACTGAAACGCTGAAGCAGGCCGAGGTGTTGGCAGCCAGCATGCCGTGTGATGGAGAACAGGCCAAGGAGTACCCTGGGTGATGAACGGTCTCCGACCACTGGTCTAGTAAGATATTAACACTTGTCATACTACAATCAATACACAAACGTCTATAAATGAAAATTTGTTAGACTCACTTATAATTCCAATTGAAAACCTGATCTTTAAGACATATAAATTAACTCGCTTGTAAATCTATGTAAAACATTGATAAATTATTATCTTATTGTGTGTTATTTTCTTTCTATAGCTCACGTTATAACAAATTTCATATTTTGTTAAATGTATCCCTACCCTCCTCCCTGGTATGAACCGTCCTGTAACGAGGTCTCTTGTGCCTACGGACAGCGCAGCTCCAGCGAGCGTGCAGACGAGAAGTGTTACGGAGTGTCACTGGACGACTCCGGACTGGCAGGAAAATTAATAATGAACTTGTAATACGATGTAATCAAACATTCATAAATATTTGAATTGTTGATTTATTCACATAAGAATCTCGAACTCAAAATCATATGACAGACAGGGAAAGTAAATGTAGTGTATATATGTAAATACGAACCATTTCTTAACGGAAGACCAACGAACTGAATACAATAGGGCTCAACGTCTTCAGGCACCCTAGGCTTACATTGACCGGAACAAGGACATACGCGAGTAAGGGCCGGAGGAGCTTCCACTTGAATCGTTCAAGTTATTATAAACTCTCAACACACACATAATATGAAACATGTTCTATATTAACCTATTTCGACCGCCGGAGAATCCTCGGTGTCTCGGGTTGGTGGTTGCGGTTCCTTCTTGGGTTGAATGAAGACCATCTCATACTTACAGGTGCAAGTATTCTCTGACACAACAGTACGGTATTTATATATTTATGAAGATTCGTACTCTTAATGATTCACAAAAATATTCAGTAAACTTTTACAACAAACGAATATATATAATAATAATATTCTATTCATTAAGATATCAAGAAAGATATATAAGAATGACCATGACTATGACTATATATAATATATACACTTCAATAGATGTGATCATAAATAATTGCAGACCTTTTTGGAAAACTCTTTTACGATCGTATTCAGCAAACATCTCGGTGACTGAGGGTGACTGTGGCTTCCTTATTGTAATATTGGCAGCGATGTTTTCCTTCTAAAGTCGATAGTTTCACTTTAAATATTCCACACAATAGATATTGTCACTCAAAAAAACTTTGATTTAATCACTATTATAAGAAAATATATGTTTGAAGTTAAAGTTAAAATATTTTATTCATATGGACTTTATAGAACAACTTGTAAAACGAGTAAAATAAGCTAAACATATACATATGTATATCTCTGGACAGAGACTACACAAACCATATATATATGTCGGCGTTAATGATAAATATGTTATAATTAAAATAATACTAATTATTACTCAATTGATTTGTTGGTTTCGTTAAATAACTTTTGATTGTAAATAATAATTTTAGTTTTATTTAGAAGTAAAACGACTCGGACTTCATCCACCAATCAGTGAATCAGGTGAGTTGTGAAGGGAGGGGACGGCTCCTATATAAGCTGGGCTAATCGTCGATGAGCCAGTGGTGGCTCGGCAGCCGTCCTGTTCACAACTCATAATTGTGGTCAAGGGATCCGCCTGAATCATCTACTTATTTTAATAAGTACTATAAATGGAGGATAATTCTCTCAACCGTGAGACTTCAGAGCCACCTAGCTCGCCCATACTCCAATCGCGAGCCTACATCAGAAGCGGGATGGATCCAGCAGGTCCATCGGCTCACGCAAAAGGAGGAAATGTGCCAAAGAACTCGAATACCCTTCTGGCACTGGCCAGCTTTCTGGAAACATTATCTAAACAACAACAGGCCAGTATGCAAGCAAATGACGATTTCCTTGCAGGTTTACTTTTCAATTTGATTTCAACAAACACAAAGGCCAAGGTTAAGTGACATCTATATCGCATCGTTTACCCCAGACGGGAACGTGCCTAAAAGGGACTGGTGCTCCATGTTGACCAAGCAAAAAAATCACTGGAATATAAGTGACTCTGAAATTTGTACCAAAATAGCTAGATTGTTAGAAGGCTGAGCTAAAACCATTGGGAATACATGGCCTGTCAAGTCATCAGTGTGAAAAAACACGCGAGAAGCTTTAATATAAACATTTGAACCTGAAGCTAGATACTCTAATGACATATTAAAACTAAGGATTTCAGGTTGGACACAGCGCATCCAGTCAAACCCATAAAAAAAGGCGTGGCAGATCTGGAAACGTGTAATAAACAGCGATAAGGAGAAGGATGCTGTTGAAGCAGTAATTGGCGGTGTAGATAATGAATACTTGCGGCTTCGTCTTTTGTCAAGTAAATATACAACCATCTACTATAAGACCTCGAGAATTTAGATCAAGTGAACCACCAATAAAGCGTCCCAGATTACGAACAAATCGTGAAGAATCTGTGGTTTGTTTGAGGTGTGGAAAAGCTGGGCATATTCAGACAAACTGTAACATAATAACTGATATTGTGAGTGATTCTCAACCATTGTTGAGTTCTAGTTTCGACAGAGCGGAAGGATCCAAAACCACGTGCAATTACCGTGGCAAAATTGGGTATGTAGAATCTACATGTTTCGGAAAAGGTTAGTGAAGTTTTAAACAAGGTCGACTTATTGAGGGAACATGGCGGAATGTTGACTCCAATGAATATAAGCGTGGGCAACTTTAACTGCGTGGCATTCTACGACAGCGGTGCTTCCCGGTTTTTGGTAAGACGGTCTCTGGGCTCTTCCTTTCCACAAAAACGAGAGTAATGTCTATTGATGTTCAAGGGGTGGGTAGGGGGAGCGTTCCAATATTGTCGTGTCAACGGGTGAAGACTTTGTGCAATTGTTTAAGATCATGAAACTCTTTGTGACGTTTTAATTGGTGCAGATTTGGTTGTAGGAACAGGACTGACTGTGCTCATTGCGGAGGAGGGTGCTGCTGTGGTAAGACATTCTACTATTGATACAACGTTAACTTTTGAAATACCCTTTCCAGATATTGACACCGATTTGGCCAGCGAGGCGGAGATTAGGGAGTTGAAGGGTCTTTTGGCCAAATACTGTGCTACATTTGCTACCGGAATACCAAAAGCCAAAGTGGGGACAGGAAATTGACACATACAACTCAGGGACCCAATTGGAGTGGTTTCAAGACGACCTTATAGGATGACACCAATGGAGCGAAGGAGGGTTGAAACTATTATTGTAGATTTAATTGCCAGTGGTGTGATCCGTGAAAGTGCTTCTAATTTCGCAAGTCCTGTGGTTCTCGTCAGGAAGGGGAGTGGCGAGGATAGGATGTGCACGGGTAACCGTGAACTTAATGTAAACACTATTTCTATCAAGCTTTCATTGCCCTGGATGGACTCTACGAATATACGGGAATGCCTTTTGGATTAACTGGCGCTCCGGAAGTGTTCCAACGGGCAGTCATGACTGCTCTGCGGTTGTTACTGGATAATATTTTGGTCTATATGGATGACGTCTTGATAAAATGTCAGAGGGTTTGCAAGCTCTTGAAGGGGTTTTGGCTGCTTTGACAGAGGTTGGATTGTCAAAATAAAACGCGGGAAGGTGTTCCTTCTTTAGAACAGCAATTAATTGTCTCGGTGACCTGATATCAAATGGTGCTGTGCGCCCGGGTCCGAGAGGGGTCGAAGCGCTCTAGAGGTCTCCTGTGCCAGCCCGTGTTAGGTAAGTACGTCAATTTTGTGGATTAGCAGGTTACTTTATACGTTTTATACCATCATTTTCCGAACGTGTATTACCACTTTATAATTTGACCAAGAAGGATAATAAATTCGAAATGACAGCTGAATGTGGAAATACCAGACTTGACGTAGTTCGGCGTCTAACCTTGGCACCAATACTAACCATTTTGAAGATTGACTAAACGAACTATATACAGATGCAAGCAGTACAGGTCTTGGCGCTATCCTTATCCAAATAAACGAGGGTAAGCAACATCAAATAGCATATACGAGTATGAGAATAACGATTCTAGAAAGTCACTACCATGCTTATGAATTAGAAGCTCTTGCAATAGTACACGCCGTAAAACACTTCAGACAGTACCTTTATGGAAGATATTTTAGTATAGTCACTGACTGTAATGCCATAAAATCTTTATCTCATGAACTTTTACCAAGAATTCACAGGTGGTGGTTATTTTTAAAACATTACAATTTCTAAATTGAATATCAACAAGATTTTTCAGCAGAAATCGTATTATGTGTATTAACTTAATTCAAAATATAGATCCATGGCTTAAGGTCGAACAGCGACGTGATGCTGTTCTTGCCGTGTTAATTAAAAAAATTTGGAAGTGGCGACACGATGACCGCTTAACGTCTTCATGACCTTGTTTTGGAGCGTAAATACCAGAATGAAGAACCAGGATCCAAAAAATGGAAGCATGTAGTTCCCAAATAATATCAGTGGAGCATTATTAATTGCTATCATACTGCTCTGGAACACTTCGGGTAGGAGAAAACTTGTCAAAAATTCGTGAAATTTATTGGTTTCTTGAAATGTCCACAACCGTAAGGCGATTTATTGATAATTGTGCCATTTGCAAAACGAGCAAAAGATGATCAGGAGCCAAACAGATACAAATGTATCCTATTGAGAAGAAATCTATCCCATTTGATACGATTCACATAGATGCGACGGGGCGCCTCACTAAGAAACATGATAAAAATGAATATGTAATCGTAATAATCGATGCTTATACAAAATATGTAACCTTGACTTACGCAACTAATAAGACAGCAACCAGGGCGCTTCGTGCACTAGAATACGTGGTTTCGTTATTTAGGACACCTAGACAAATAATTAGTGATCAAGATACAGCTTTTAAAGTCGAATTTGAATTTTGTAAATTTCATGGTATTTATCAACATTACATAGCTCCTGGCGTAAGTCGCAATAATGGACAAATTGAACGTGTAATGGCAGTAATCAAAAATGGGTTAACGATTATGCGAAACTACGGAACTAAGGATTGGAAGAAAGGTTTGAATTCTCTCGAACTAGCAATTACTAGCAATTAATTGCACTAAGCACAAAACTACGAATGTATGTCCTATAAAAGCTTTAACTGGAAGACAGTGCGCAGTACCTGTAGAACTACTTACGTTAATAAACGAAGATGAAAGGATAGTAAATTGAAGTCAACTCGATGATTACATTGAGAAGAAAATTAACGTTAGGAGAACTCAAGATAAATTAAGGTTGGACAAAGGAAAGGCTAAAGTAAAGGAAAGGTTAAAGTTATAAGATTGGAAAAGGGTGAAATTGGATTAGATCTTAAATACCCTGATGCATATGAAATCAAAAAAAAATATATATTGCCTAACGATCGATATCAAATTGAGATAGTTGGAATAGAAAAAAAAGGGGTTTCTCACGAACAACTGCGGTTAGCTCCAATACCAGATGAAAATGCGATAATTACAGGGTTCCGTGTCGGCGTTGGAAGGTTTGTCAGTTGTTGGATCAAGCTTAACTCGAGTAGAAGTTGCGTAGAAGTTGGTGATCAAAGTTTCACACAAAATACTAATTCTATCAATTCATCAAAAGATTAAAAGTTTGCAGTTTTACGCTTTTAAATTTTGTTGAGGACAGGGTCCTCCAAAAGCCTCCAAAATAATGGGTTGTATAGATTTTGTTGAGGACAGGGGCCTCCAAAATCATGGGTTGTATCGATTTTGTTGAGGACAGGGGCCTCCAAAATAATGTTTTGTATAGATTTTGTTGAGGACAGGGGCCTCCAAAATAATGTTTTGTATAGATTTTGTTGAGGACAGGGGCCTCCAAAATCATAGGTTGTATAAATTTAAATCATGGGTTGTATAAGTTTTGTTGAGGACAGGGGCCTCCAAAATCATGGGTTGTATAAATTTCGTTGAGGACAGGGGCCTCCAAAATTATGGGTTAAATAGATTTTTTTGAGGACAGGGACCTCCAACAATATGACTTAAATAAATTTTACTGAGGAAAGCCGGTTTCAAGATTTTAGAAGCAAAGTTGAGCAGCTGAGCAGAGGAACCTCCAAATTTTGTTGAATAGATTTTTTAATAGGTCGAGGGCGACCTTTGTGCAGAATGGCCGTGTCGGCGTTAATGATAAATATGGAATAATTAAAATAATACTAATTATTACTTAATTGATTTGTTGGTTTCGTTAAATAACTTTTGATTGTAAATAATAATTTTAGTTTTATTTAGAAGTAAAACGACTCGGACTTCATCCACCAATCAGTGAATCAGGTGAGTTGTGAAGGGAGGGGACGGCTCCTATATAAGCTGGGCTAATCGTCGATGAGCCAGTGGTGGTTCGGCAGCCGTCCTGTTCACAACTCATAATTGTGGTCAAGGGATCCGCCTGAATCATCTACTTATTTTAATAAGTACTATAAATGGAGGATAATTCTCTCAACCGTGACACTTCAGAGCCACCTAGCTCGCCCATACTCCAATCGCGAGCCGACATATATAGTGTTTGTATATAAATATATATATATAACGATATGTACATAAAATAAATGCTAAAGTCGACATCTTCTGTTACGTCTTACTCACTTGCAACATCTTGATCGAGACAAATGAATCAGTGTGCTCTCCTCCACCTATAGGAAACTCCACAGACACCTCCACACCCTGTACGGTACGAGCAAATACATTCACTTACATTCAATTTATCTAAAAAATTAACAACAACGAGGCTGGCGGTTGTCTTTTAAACATTTACTTATATAAAAGTTAGTCGATGTTTTGATGTACAAACTCAATAATCTTAACATGTCAAACATCGCAGGTTTAATTTTGTCGTCACTGAAAGTTGATGAAACTGTGAGCGAAAACTTTTAGTTCGAAAACTCGTAAAAGAGGAACACGGAAGGATCACTTTTAACGAAGTGTTGAAGTTCTGTTGAAGAACATTCACTCGTACTTACAAAATGTATTTTAACTTAACAAAATACAATGTATTGTAACTTAACAAAATACATTGTTTTCTTAACCCCTGGTGTATAATGTTAAACGAACCGGAAGTCAAAGTAAGCGGACCGACACCGAGTATATCGTTCAAATGGATTAAGTCGATCATTATTTAAAGAAATGTGACGTAAGAAAAAACAATATATAATTTCGAGAACATTCAGGAGATAAAAAAAATTGTTCCCGAGAACATTAAGAACATCCAGGAGATAAAAAAAATTGTTCCCGCTGTACTAGGATTGATAAATTGTCATTATTGAAATTTTAGCTGAATTGTAAACATTGAAAAACGTTGTTACAAAAAATTCTCGTATAAAGGGATACCTAATATTCAATTTTTTGGTTTGGTTGTTTTAAATATAGCCTTGATCCGTGCAAAAAGACGTGCTCAGTATATTCTGCCAATGTCGTGTAGAGTGAAGAAGACACGATCCGGGATTGACTTATGAATGCAATAATTTCAAGTTATTAATGTTTCAAAATATATACAATTTATGATTACTTCAAATTGACAAATGAAATGTATGAAAGTATATTTTAACATGAAGTTGGTACATTCTGTACAGTATTGAGGTGCAAGGCAACGAACACTAGGAGAGCATCAAGACAGAAAAGTCTTTAACATTTCAAAGTCCAACGTAGATGATTGTCATATGATACCAGGGACCTTCTTTTATGACGTCTTTAAAATATATATTTTCGTTACATATAGACATGTTTCATCGTCTAAAAAGGTTTCTTTCCATTTTATCTATTTTAATAAATACACGCGAAAATCTAAGATATCATTATTTTTTGATTATCCTTCACATTCATGTCTTTATATTTCAGTTCAATGTATATCAGTAAATTAATTATTCTTTCGATTTTAAAGATATAGTCAAGTTTTCTAAAAGAAATTAAATCTTACTGAAACGGCAGCGTCAATTAACAAATACAACGGTTTGTAGGAATGAAGGACGTGAGCTCTGCGGACGAACAGGCGACGCCTGACCACACTCTTGGCTTCCAAGGTCACCTTAAAAGTTACAGACGTGTTTTAATCACAGAATTCTATATATTTTAATATTCACTTCGAAAGAAAAACGGAAAAAGTCACAATAATATTCAATAAGACAGGTGAGAGAAAGGGAATTGATCAGAAAACAATTTGTAGCATGTCACGCTCACGACGCAGATCACCGACTCGTGTTTTTGATACATTTTGCTGTCTGGATATTTAAAAAAATTTAATTAAAGAGATGTCAAATATAATATTTATGTATAATAAATATTTTGTTTGGCAGATAATACCATTACAGTAACTTGAGAGTAACCACCGAGCTCGAACTCGTCGGGTATGAAGACTATTCTTAAGGCGTCCTTCTCTTCTGAAAAATTATATAAATAACTACTAAATTTTAACATAATACTATAGGCTGATACAACAGCTCATTCTGCCTGGCCGAGAATAAGATTAATTTCATTCCATAGAGTACATTCCACTGTAGTTTTATAAAAAGATACATCAAACTTTTCAAAATAACTACCTAGAGCTGGTTCCCACGACACGTGAGTTGGTATCGGGGTGGTGTTAGTAATTCGAAGACGACAACAGGAGGTATCTCCCACGGTGAGGGCAGACCTCGGACGTAACACAGCCGTGGAACTAGAGTCGAGGGCACAGCCGACACCTGGCGGAAATGAGGAGTTATACACCAGGACCTAAAAGAACCCGAAAGGCTGCTGGTTGAAAACCATTTCATAACAATGACATATGCAAAACAAGAAATCGTCTTATGAAAATTTAAATTTAGTGCATATATTCATCTAATAAAATCAAAGGACCTCCTTCAAGTGGATCGCTATTGAAATTACTCGGAATCGAATACTATGAGATGTCACAATGGATTCGCCCGCAGACTTTGTTAATGAGTTATGTACATTCTGTTCTCTTGTCTCCTCCACAGGGCAGCACGCTAAGGACGATTCGCGGTGCCAGTACTCGGTAGGTGACGAGAGAAGCGCGCGCCGCCGACCCTGGGACGCTTTGGACGGAGCTAGTGTCCGGGGCTGTCCGCCTGACCTGCACCAGGGTCGACACGCAGCCATCCGACTGAAACGAACACTCAGCAGCTAATGCTTTATCACAGTAGAGACATCAGGGAGAGGAAATGAAATGGTAACACTTTGATGAGGTCACACACATATATTAATAGCAAAGAACCTCCTGCCATACAATGAAATACGCCCTGCAGAAATAATATGAGCAATGAATAATGAAACTGTATATTTCGGATAAGACTACACAATTTTTTATTTTGACATTTTCCCGACGTAACGACAACTTTATACCAACCGTGAACAACAACAAAATGATGTTAATAATAAAATCAGGTAGTTGAGTCCGAAAAACATACTTTCATTTTTAAAATGCATTCGCGATAATTTAGATATCATTAAAATGAGCAATAAATTTAGAATAAACATAAATTTTAAAAAATGTATTATATTAGTCCTACATCCGGGGCATTGGCCTGGTAGTGGAGAGTGATTCTCTGCTTGTGTCTCAAGGCTCCCCGGGACGGAGTCAGTAACAGGCAGGTGCAGCTCCGACTGCAGCAGTCCACACACGGGGGACGACCCTCACACGCCAGAGACACGGCACGCTCGCGGTACCAACGATGACACGCGCCCCACCAGTGTATCTGATATACAGAAACAATTACTGACACTTACTAAAAATAGACTCAAATAACCACTCCATACTTATAAGGTAAGGTAATAAAATAAAGGTACAATTCTTATATTTTTACTTGCTTTCTTTAATACATTATACAATACCAGTGTTTACAGAGATTTATATTCTGTTTTGATTTATATATTTTTTAAATTGTTAACAGCGCTGTCTATCAAAAGTAAATAGAAACGTCATCAACCGATCGCTACTAGCGTGGCCTCCAGCTACTTTGACCGTAGCAAGAACAACTCGCTACTTATTGTTCATACAAACATGTCAGGGCAAGCTTCGTTCTAGAAAACGCTGATTCAATTAAGAAGTCATCAACACGGTGCTGTTGACTTTAGAGAGATTATTTGTTTATGCTCGTTTATGGTTTAAACATTTTTTTTCACTATTCAATTTCGATTACTTACGGAGCGCAAGTGAATATTTTGTAATATTTTATTAATTTGCTTTGTAAACGAAATATAGAAAATAACATTTGTCAGCCCTGAACTCTGTGCTGCTAATGTGGGTTCAAATACGATCATACATTTTATCGACGTTATATCAAATCAAAAAAACGGCCCTGGTGGCCTGGAGGTTAAAGGCCCGCCTCTCACACGTGAGGGCGCGGGTTCAAAGCCTGGCAAGTACCAATGTGATCTTTTCATATGTACTTTCTAAGAGTATTTAGACACCACTGACAGTTGGTGAAGGAACACATCGTGAGGAA
This sequence comes from Danaus plexippus, assembly GCF_018135715.1. Taxonomy (NCBI): domain Eukaryota; kingdom Metazoa; phylum Arthropoda; class Insecta; order Lepidoptera; family Nymphalidae; genus Danaus; species Danaus plexippus. The sequence continues at coordinate 74,923 of NW_026869850.1, read as the reverse complement.
ACCTGGTCTTATAATTCAAATGATAAGATTGAAATCGCCAACCCGTCTTGAGGAAGCGTGGTGATTAATGCTCTCACCTTTTCCATATGAGAAGAGGCCTTTGCACAGCAATGGGCTTCGATAGGCTGATGATGATGATGATAAGAATTTCAAATCTCTGTCTACGCTCGTGATTGTAAGAACATAATATAATTGTTATAAAATATTTTTATATAATATAGAAATATAAAATAATTTAATCTAAAATAATTTCAAATACAAAAAATTACAACATTAAAACACATGTACGGACTCAAATCACTACCTCAATGTTTAATCCTGTGTCTGTTTACATTCGAATGGTCTAAAGAATTAATTATGTTTTATCGAAATAAGAAACCCATCGTGTAATACATGCTGGTGAGTGTCATTGAGTACGGCCAACTCGGTCCGTACGGCCACCCCCGGGGGGAGCACTCCAAGCCAGCAGCGGGTTGGGCGGAGGCCCGGGGCTCGTTCACTGCACCAGCGACTCACGGCACACGACACGCACCAGGCGGACTGCTCCGACCTCAGACTGCACACAGACACACGAGACACACTCGGATAACATCGCATCATTGCTACCGACAACTGTTTTATATATTTATTATATTTTATTATATTTAATAAAATTCATTTTAATTTATCAGAAGTCATTTCGATATATTAATGTGTACCGTATATATGACGTGTCAGGAAACTCGTTCGGTAATTCTGTCAATGGTAATGTAGCAGATATGAAGTGTGCGCGTCCCGGCGTCAGCCTCGGAGGTCCCGGAGGCGGTGTCATCATTTCGAAATGCGCTTTTACACTTGATATTCCGCATAACTGCGTAGCGCGAAGCTTGATCGTCACTGATTTAATTCTGAGGGATATGTTTCAGTATAATCCGAGTAATTCTCTTCAATGGAGTATATTGATACTCAAAATCGCTACCTTCGAGAATGAGGCAGTAGTAGTAGGGGAGGGTCGAGTGCGAACCTCACGGGAACCACGGTCCACCACACTTCCATTTCAGCACACACTACATCACACACTTCGCGTGACCAGCTCTACCGAGTTAGATGATTTGAGTTATATATAAATTTAATGTATCATATTGTTGTTTTAAACATTACCTTGGACACTCCCGGAATGGCTTCTTCATGAAGGACATTTATACTGACGATCATAGGATTGTAATCCGCTGGGAAACTTTCTTTAGGGATATCGGTTAAAATCAACCTGTAAAGAAAATAATTTGTGAGAAGATTAAAAAAAAACATCACGGATAAAGCATGTGATTCTATAGTGACAAATGTTGGTTGTTGTGCTACATTTAACAGCTATAGTTACATAAGCACAGCCCTTCGCAACCCAGGAGTTCCTCCTGCATCTGGTACTCGGACACAGAGCTCAATATGACGACGGGGCTCGAGACGACCTTGCGGTGGCTCCACGTGCACGGTTGACGAAGGGTCGCCCTCAGCTTGCTTGTTGTCCATCTAAATAACCAATTCATAATATTTCAAGCCTTATTATATTTATTTCTTTCAATGAAAATAACATCCTCAATATTTGTTCGCACTGTATTTAATAGTAACATAATATTTTGAGAATATTGTCAAAAAAGACTTGATATCAAAGTTCGTCACGTATGATTTGAGACCTCTGTCTTCATTTCTTGTTTAGTACGTAACGCGCCGGGACAGAGGTCGCTGTCATTATCTTCGCCTTCTTGATAATACGATGGATCCCAGCAGGAACAAACACCCCATGGCCTGACACTCCATTGATAGTTATAAGACAAGGAACTGAGGAGGTAAAGAGGTCTCTGGAGAATTAGTTAGTCCAAAATAAATAAGTTTTAATTTAATTGATACTTAATAATTATCGTACCTGTGGTTGCAAATTGTAACCGTAGCAGAGAGAGATTCGTTTGGAAAACTGGTTCCGAGGTGAACGTAATACTCACAAGCCGGATCATCTTCACTACATATGTCATAGTCTTTATCTTGAGCCTATTTATGAAATATATTCTTAAATTTGGGAACGGCTACTCTTGAGATGTAAAATATTTAATTATTAAATAAATCATATATTAAAACTAAAGTAACCTTCAAAGTTATGTGTTTAGGAGAGAACAATAAAGCATCAGCGACCAGGTGCAGTGGTCTTACGATTGCTGTCGAACACAATATTCTTAACGACGCCGTGTGTAGACCTGGAGTGTCGGCACGACAGAGAGCAAGGCCTTGTACCGTGCCTCCTCCACACCATCTTACCGGCGTTAAAAAGAAGCGGTCCGCTACTACACCGTACATTGGAATGTTGTCTCTTGTACCAATAGCTACCTAAGCCGGTTGACATTATTTTTTCTATTGAATAGTAATTATATTATATTTAAATTCTATTTTACGATAAGTGAGGTACTTCAATAGAATATTCCAGCCACGCATCTTCTGAGAGTAAAAAAAAAGAACTGTGTCGTTCTCCACACTTCAGTACAAACGGAGTTTGATGTACGTCACCCAACAAACGAGCTCCTAGGTCGAGAACGTCTGACACTGTCTTTGTATATTCGGGTAACGACAGTTGAAGACTTCCGGGAGGATATATTACTGTAAAGATTCACAGTTTATCAATTCGTTCCATAAAAATGAAGAGTGTAAATAATAAAAATCACGGACTATTAAGCGTTGGCGGTTCCATGTAGCATACGATGGGAATAATGAGTTTCTGTCCCGAAGAAACTCGAACAAAAAGTTGATCGCTCAACTCACGAACATCTTGGGGTCGAAAATGAATCTTTATTTCAGCAGCGGATCCCGAAGTGACAACGAGCCGAGAACAGAGCTCCACGTCCAGCTCGGGACGTTTAGGAGGACGTACAGAAACACGCATTTCAAATTTTGATACATTAATTAACCTTAAAGTATGCTAGAAAAGACAACATTATTTTATAGAATATAATGTGAATACGATATTTTATATAAAATAATTAAACCTTATTATTCAAGTACCGTATGAAGCCGTCCAATATCAAAGTTTAGAAATTTTAATTGCGAAGGAATACAAATTATATAATCAGGAACAGGTGTGGCTGAAGACGATGACGGAGATGGAGCCGGTGATATTTGTCTCACTGGTCCCCAGCTGGAACCAAAATCAAGTTCACTGTTCATTCAAGTTCATCAAGTTCATTCTATGCGAACGGATTTAGTGACTAGGAACAGCTAGTCGCTCAATGCAGATAGAGAAACCTGATAGACTGCAGACTACTGTCATCGGATATTTGTAGAGGTGTTGGCGGGTGTATCTTTGATCCTGTGACTTTAATTGTTGCAAGGTTTCCAGAACTACCATTAAGTATATTTCTCACCCAAAGGTTATTGTCTCCTACAAAATAAGTTTTATTTTTTTATATAAATATAAACAAAGATACTAAATATAACAGTTAGTTTTATTTAATATTTCTAAAGGTAAATTAGTCGGGCCTTTGTTTATATAATCCATGGAGTGAAATATATTTCTTACATCAAACTACAAATCTCGTGATATTTTAAAAATTTTCACTTTTTATTGATTGTTATATAGAGGGAAAATTCAATCATATGCCACAAAATAAGCTATCGCAGACCAAGCTTCTCCGTCATCATGAACTTTTCACTACAGACTTCCAGACCACAGACCAGACGAGATAGCTTTGATCAACTCCTAGGAACGTGAGCGGTAGGACGGACGAATAATACTTTATGATGGGTCCGCCGATATCACAATAAGTGAAAAGTTTTAGTTACATTGTTCACAGTTTTCTCAAAGAAAAGGTTACCGAGGTCAGTGTGTAACATATGCGCCATGTTATGAGCATTACAAAAATGGCAGAGGCTACTGGACTGTGCGCCCGTACCCAAATGGTATTTGTTAGTAGCATTGTTTTGAATATTCACGAATAACTACACAGAAAATAAACCATTTTGATGATTTTAATTATGTCTTGTATGTAAGTGTAGAACATACAATATGATTAATTATTTATTTATGACCAAAAAATCGCAAAAGGATGACAACCAATTATAAAAAACGAGAAAGTCAATATTGCGGTCACCACGAGAGATAATGTGATAGTGCGGTCACAACTAATTTCAGAAATGAAGCAGATTCTTGGGACGATGTAGAATTTAAAGGCACGGTCAGTAATAGAGAAACTTCAAAATGTATGTTATAATAATACACTACATGTTTTAATACTTTAAATTTATATTTATTGTTGTGTAGTCCGAAAACTTTAAAAAAATAAATTGATAAATCAAATCTTCCATTAATACGAACTTAACAAGCCGAAAATTTATTTGCTCTCTTAATCTCAAATACCTCATGTGCTATTTGTTATTAGCCCCTCCCTCATATCACCGATTACATACTACAAGACGTTATTGACATGAGAATGATAGTCATGAATTGATAATCTCATTAATCTAAAATGCTGAGCTGAAAAAATTTCAATGCTTAGAAAATTTCAGCTTCGAGTAGCATCTTAACCATTTTCTAGCAACAAAATCAACAAAAGAATCGATAGATAGAATACAACAGACATAAACCGATGGTTTGAAATACATAGAAATATATATAGAATCGATGATAACTTGCTTAAGTAAGACGGACAAAACAAGACAAGATATATATTTGTGTGATAATCTTCATGAACTGACGCTAACCAGATGCATCCTGTTTCAGCGTCGGTTTTAAATCCTTCCTTCCTATTAGGCCGACAAGTTTCTTCCACTTGCTATGATGATCATTCTGCAAGATCCTGGGAGAATGGAGTCTGTAAATATTTGTAAGTGGTTCCTTCGAGAGGCGTTTCGCATGTTCATCTCGTAATTTTAACTCCTGATTATTCAATACTTTGTTGTCTTCAGACAACTTTTCTACCTGATAATATTAGATTTTGTAGTTAATATTTTTCAATAAAATAAAAACTAATGTAACATTTATATCTCAGAATGAACTGAAGGAGGTACCCAGTCACTGTTGTCCTCAACGACTTTTGGTAAATAGTTCGAGTCGCGGAACACCTCCTGAAGAACAGACTTCACGTCTGCACATACTGCGTCCCTGCGAGTCAATAGATACGGTAAATGAAATGCTTACATTTTAATGTTTTTTTTTAAGTTATAAATACTGCAAGTTTATAAAACTATGTTCGTCAATATTTTAAATACTTAATACACGCGAATATATACATACATTATACATATGTATACATAATAATTTACATAGATGATTAAAAAAATGTCACTTCTATATTTTTACTAAATTAAATAATATTATGATATGCACAAAATATACTCTTTATGTTTTCGTTAAATATCTATTAACGATACACATTTAATTTCACTTCCAACGCTTAATTAATACAAAGCGTATTTTTTTATTATTTCAAATTAATTTATGATAAGAAGAGGAATTGAATCAGGAAGGAATAAAATTTTGGAACTTCTAAACTACTTTAAGCAAAACGCACATTTTGAAAATGTGTGTTTTTATTGTTTTCTTAAAGTGACATTCTTTAAACATTGGACTTTATTTTACTGTACTTACTTGTCAGGTAATAATGGCAACTTATCAGCCATGTGTGATATATATAAACTAAATACAATCTAAGGATCTATAAAAACAATAACAGCAAATAATTATTATTCGAGTTTACTAAAACATCTCACAGTAATGGTAGTCTGAAACGTCAGTGTCAGAAACAAACAAAAAGTCCTTAGAAACGTACAAATGTTTTAGATTTGTATACATTGGACAATTTATGAAAAAGTTTTATCTCAAATAAATCTTAATAAATTTCAATTATACTCAAGACATTGTATCGAATTAAAAGTAGGTTTTATACAAAGATGTTGAAATTTCAAAACAAAACAAGGCTTAAGACATTTATTACAAATATTGTTGAATTTGTTCGGAATATTTTGAAATGAACTTTTGTCCAGGGCTTACAGTTGGCGAGAGAATGGAAAGAAATTATTGAGAAAAAACATAGCGTTAGAAACCGGTTAAGGAATAATCCGTCTCTTTACTCGGACAAACGACGTATGTGGGTGGTGGTAAGTGCAACATCAAAGACTTTCCCTCAGTTAATACTATGCTGTTTAAAAATAATATTTTTACTGTTTTGAAAACTATATGAAATATTATTAAAGAATGAGCTATTCTTTACTGTCTGACTGACTGTATACAACGCAATAACAACCGAACATCTTTATGGTAATGACTACTAACATGTTACACAACCATGTAATGTCTGCCATAATGATAACTTGTAACGCTATCAGCCTCAATGACGTATAAAAATGTATGAAGAACCTTCAAAAAATACAAGAATTCTTAAAAGATTTAAAGCGTATCGAAATATTGACATTAGTGAGTGAGTGGTTCTCTCTTTAAAATCAACGAATTGGTACTAAATACTTTTTGGTAATTAAAGGGTTACTTAAAGATTCTTTATATAATACTACGTATATTAAATATTTTTTTTATATAAAATGTCAACTAATATAAGCGGACAAGAAAGTCTCTAAGAAATGTTTTTTAACCAAAGTACGTTATGGAGCCTGCGTTGAGTTTCGTAAATTTTTGTTCATAAAAAAAAAACAAGACTTTATTCTTTGTGTAAAATCTTCGCGTATGATTTATAAATAGATCATAAAATAAAGTTCGATTAAAATATTTCTTTAATTTATTTCTGAGCGAACTAATGTCAAGCAATAAATAGAATTAATTATAGCGTGTCAGCGACGTGTTGGATCTTTAGAACGGAAGCTTTAGATGTTGTTAATGTAAATTATGTAAAGCTGTGTATCAAAACACAATTTCTGCTATCCGTTATCGGAAACTAATCATAATTTAAACACAACTTAATACAATGTTATAAGATATAAGACTCTTACGAGTATTCGTTTAAATGAAAATAATATTTTTCGGATTATACTACGCGTATTTTATTATTTTGAAAAACTACACACTCCCGACGTTTCCCTTATCACGGTTGCTGCATAGTAACCGAAACGAAAAGATCCAGTTTTTTATCAATTTTATAAAATCATAAATCAAATTAAATAATAAATCCTTGTGAACACTCGTATCGAGTGTATTAATGAATTTATGTTAGTAAGAATATAAGAATATAGGTTGTTGGATTGTCATTTGTAGGGCAAGCCGTGATTATTTGCAAGTCTGATGAATATTCCACTGGTCAACAGGCTTAAAGTCTTGTTTTAAATTGTCTGTTGCTTGATTATGTTACGTACCAATTGAAGCTCCTACAGGACAGAAGTACTTTATTTTACGCCGTACGAGTGTATCTTAAACGGCTTCAGATGAAAGCCGTGTTCCTTGGCGGGTTCAAAATCTATAAAGACAAAAAATCGTTATTTTTCACGACATTCATCGATTTAATAAATATCGCTGTTAAACAGTTTTTTTCAAAATACAATTTTATTTAATCAAAATATAAGACCCAATTATCCACAAATTTTTACATTTTTATTGACTTTAAAGTATTTTATTAATTAAATAAAATTAGAGACAATTGCTAATTCTTCCAACTGTAGTATATTAATCTCTTACCTGGAACACAATTCCTATCATACGTATATTACGAGTATATAGTTAATATTGCTATTTTCTTAAAGTCCAGGGAGATCGTAAATAAATAGTTAACATTTTTAAGAAGTCATTCCGTGACTAGAGCATCGCTCGGAGGGTCTCGATCCGTCTTTCTGACTCACGGATCCTATTAAAGCGTCGACCTTCCGTAATGACACCTATCAATATCTTTTTTAGTGTCAGTGAACCAATTTTATTAATTCATATAATTCTCTCTTTCCTTCACCTCTTACTCTTATCAACTTAGGTATTTAAATTATTTATTTTAAGAAATTAATTTTATACATTCAATTAATAACGTAATGTTTTCATTCAACCGTCACATTATGTATCACACACCACAGGTTACAACTCAAGACTAATTTTTGTTTTAACAGATATTATATTAAAGAGCCAGATAAATCCATTCAATATTCTTTAAACTTTCATTTAGTATAATGTATAATCAAAATAACTGATGGCCACAAATGTCAATGATATCGTCTTGTGTATTAAGACCCTAGTATGTTACGTATCATCCAAAATATATTATTCCGGTGTGTTTTCATTTCTCTTATATATAATCGGACTTCACTAAATCAACCCGACATCCTTAGCAGTATTGTTTCATTGAAAATTACACTTACTAATTATTAAATTTAATAAGTAAAACAAACGTCTACTGAGACGATGAATCCATCAATCTAAGAAGACTGTTCCGTGACACTTGGACTATAGTTTATTTAGAACAGTTGTGTTCCGAAACAGGTGAGCAGTTATTACTTTATTTTCATGGCTTTCTTAAAACTCAGTAAACCTTTGCGAGACACCTTCTTGTGTTATACTACTAACCACTGTGAATGGCGGTCTGTTGGTGTTCCTGTTATGAAATGTTTTAAAAAGGGTTCCCTAATGTCTGTATACAATCTAATAAAATGAGATATGGCTCCCTTATTCTGAATTTCCTTGACTGCAACGTCTAAATATATGGATTAATAACTTATAGCATATATAGCACTTAAAATGAAGCAGACGCGATACTCGGCCAACTAACGCGAGTGTCGAGGTATGAGGACAATAATGAAACTCCCTCATCCATCCTCTGTATCATGGAAAAGTTTTTCAACGAGGAACTTCAGGCGCGTTTCCTTTGTAGTGAGCACAATTTTGTTACGTGTTCACTGAAACTGTTTCTGATGAAATCTAAAAAATTTAATACCATAAAATAATTTTATTTAAAGTTGCATTTTATATTGAAAAATCATTCTAGGTCTCCGTGCAGACGGGCTGCTACAATTGAAAACGGTCTCTTAGACTTTTACATTTATAAAAAAACAGATGGAATAATTTTCATTTATTTAAAAGAAAAAACAAATTGTTATAATTATTAACCAACACGTCACACTCAATATAAGTTGTCGACAAACTGAAACAGAATTATTTTATGTCACTTCTGAGGATAATAGAAAAGTAAATACGAATAGAAAAAATCATTATAATAAATATATATCGTTTATATTCTTCAATAGTGATTGCAATGTTAAAAAGAATTTAATGAAACAGCAAATGACTCTATAAAACTGTTCCTGAATGAGTGCAGCCGGCCAGACACGCTCCCTCACGTCCTCGCCTTGTCCCGATCTCGTGGACGCATGCATTGTCTTCAGATTCCTCAATAGTTCTATAACCTATTCAGCAGTAGACTGATGACGTATCTTCCAGTTTATGTTGTGTATATTAGTAATTTTTTTGCATACTGTATTACTAATTCAAGTGTTGAAATTTTACTCGTCCCCTTTAATTAATATTTAGATTAAAAGTAGAAAATACTTATTTTTATATTTAATTATCTTTATTTAAATATTATATATTAAAATGTATAGGCGCAAATCTTATTATTTGAATAACTAATAATTGAGAGTAGTTGATATTACCAGGTGTCACCCGCGTAACCATCTACGGCGCCACCTGTGCAAGTGTAGTCACAACAATGAGTGCCAGTTGGTATAAATAGAGGCGAGATTACAGATTACAATCATACTTCTAGGGTTAATGGTGCAAAAAGGAATAGGACCGGAGCCCCTCTCCTTCGACGTGGCGAAGGCGTTCGACAGCGTGTGGCACGATGGCTTGGTATACAAGTTATACCAATTCAAAATGTCAGACAGGCTCGTACTCATCATACGAAACTATCTGTCTAATCGTTCCTTCCGCTACCGAGTGGAGGGGAAGCTCTCGTCTCCTCGCCCTATCATAGCGAGAGTCACTCAAGGATCAGTCCTATCTCCCACATTATACACCATTTTTACTAACGACATACCCAGGTCTCCAAATCAAACTAAGCTAGCCCTATTCGAGTTCCCTATTCGAATTCACAGTTGTCTCCAGACCGCTACCATCGCCCTAGGCAACTGGTTTTGGAAATGGAGGATCGACCTAAACCGCGAGAAGAGCACGGCCATGAGAAGAGAAGAGCCGCCATTCATCCCAATCCTCTGGTGAAGGAGGTGATAAACAACATCCCGAACAGCTTTTACAAAGGTATTAGAAGACGCCCCAAACACGTGCTCATCGATCCGGGCGATGACATTACGATTAGTAATAGGACCACCGCGTCGTCAGTAAGGAATACAGGTAGTAAGTACACTACACACAGTTACACATACTCACCGGACTCGCCGGCGAGAGCGAGGTCCACGCTGCCGCTGGTCCCTCGCGAGAGAGCGTCAGAGGCCGCCGCTGGCAATCCCTCCTTCATCCACGACGTCCTAAGTTCGTGGTCCGAGCCGCACTTTAAGCAGGCGCCCTTAAATCGTACGCACCCTAGGGGCCCTTCAGGCCCCATCGTAACGGGCCGTTCTCAGTACTGGCCCGCTCTCCGGTGACGCTGTAAAAGCCGTAGGGCTAACAGCAATACACATTCCAAAAAAAAAAGATTACAGATAGTTACACTCCAGCAATTGCACGGATCGGACCTCTTCGAAATAAGGGGTTCGTCAAACCGTCTACGAGGTAACCTTCAAGAGTCTGACGTCCTGACGACATTCAAGAAAAAAGTCATTGGTGACGTCAGTTAACCTGACGTCACTCTATTAAAAAACGACAAAGTACTTTTTACTCCGACATATATAATAGTCTTATATTATGTATTGTAGGCTTGACATTTCCTGACAAAGAAAACACCACACTTAAAAAGATAATTTAAATGATAATCAGGTCGATAGAAAAGTAAAATCTTTTTTTCTCTTTCATCTTTAACCGCTTTATACTAACTAAAACTAATATATATAATATAATAGTAACTCACATGATTAAGATCCTGTCGTGGTATAAAACCCAAAATTGTTATTTCATCATATTAACGTTACCATCAAAAGCACCAAGAAGCTTTTAAATCATGAAAATAATAATAAAATAGTCTGAAAGTTCAGTCAGTTTTAAAACAGAATTCTAAAGTTATCTGCGCCGTCGGTAATCGTCAGTGCGCAGAAAGTCGTCAGTGAGAGGACGAGGGACGCGGCAGTCAAAATCCGGCCGGCCAGGAGACGACTCGCTAACACTCAGGCTCTATACACACACGGAACAACTTTCGCTATTTACGAGTTCAGTGTTACTTGAAGTGTGCATACAGCGAGTGTGGCGTGCACGGGAATGAACCGGGGACCACATTGATGGAATTTCAGTTATACTTCTAGTAAAATGTGGTTTAATACATTAAGTTATCATATTTATTGAGAGCTTTTGTTAAGTCTCAAATATGGAATAAAAAAATGTCCCTTAAGTTAAACGGTTAAAATTTATTTTGATGTAAATATATTATGCACCGTTTCGGGACTCAGTTACAACGACATAGTAGCAGTAGGTCAGCGAAAGTATGAAGTGATGTGAACCATGGTGCTAGGGTGGATGTTCGCTGTCCTCCTGCTGGCCGCCGTCTCGTCTCGCCATCAGCGGCCTCGTCTATCTATCACCGACCTCAACAATTCATCTGATATTTCTATTATTATGTCTAACATCGAATTTGTAGATGTCGAAGAATATTATACACTTACAGATAAATCTCGTCACAAGCGAGAATCTCACCCTCTGATCGGTCCCTTCGACATGTCGAAGATGTCTAGAAATAGAAAACGTCCCAGAGCCGACAAGCAGCTGCAGCCGACCGCTTCCCTGCTTCTCTCAAACGTATCTGTATCTGATGTCTCTCAAGCTACGTCGTCTACTCCTGATAACACTAAAAATGAAATCACAACCGAGTACATCACCGACACTAAAAATACACCCAAAGAAAATATACTATTGAATAATTTAGAAAGAAGTACAATGAATAGTTTACTTGAAGGTGACACAAAAAATATTAAACTCGGGAACATTACTTCGATAGTTGAAGGAAAATCAAAAATAAGAAATAAAATGCCAAGGAAATCTAAAAGTGTTGCGGCAAGAAAACGTGTTTTAAATATTAGAAATAGTGCTGAAAGTTCAGTGAGAACCAGTGACTTACGACTGTTGAGTAAGAAAAAAACTGACAATGAAAGTTTATGGGCAGTGAAACATGCAGCGGTCGTGGAAGGTGACATCATACTTGGAGGACTTATGATGGTAGGGTACAGATAATAAATATTTAACAGAATTTATAATTTACTAGGATTTTAACTATAATATACATTATCTACAATCACCTCAGTGTAGTATCAAGACACGTATCCTTTTAAACTTGTTGTTGTCGAAATAGAAATCAAATAAAAAAATACATGTCATAAATAAAAAAATTCAGTATAATGTTACCAATAAAAGTTTTGATTCCATGAAATTCACTCGCGTTTAAAGCAACTCTCTAGACATTTTTTTATAACTATGATTTCAAAAAAGTGATCACTTTACCTGTAGTCCAATAAATACAAACTGAATCCTATTATAAATTTTTTAAAGCTACATAAATATTGAAAAACATTAATTATATATTATGTATAACTATATTATTTTTCGGTTGCTGCAAAATAACCGATACGTCGGGAGTTTGTATGTAATCCGAAATGTAATCCGAAAATATTAGTTTTATTTAAATGAATACTCGCGTAAGCCTTAAAGCTCATTATTAAATAATGTGATTTATTTTTATAAAGTTTTTTTATTTGCTTTAAAATGTGGTTTGGAAACGATCCAAGAATTAAATTGTCTTTTTGATACTAAAAATTCAGGATATGGAGAGAGCACTGTGTTGAGCACAAGTTAGCATCTTTACACTAGACATGAAGTGTTTCCAGTTTCTCATTCAATAACCTACCTCAATAGCATATGCCGGAAGATTCATGAATGATAAAGTGTTAACGCTCCGTAAATAGTGTGACGATGCGAACTTAGGGTGAGCTTACAATGACTTCAATCTGTATATTATTTTTTTAGTTTTTTTAATATTTGTCAAACAACATTAACAGTAGAATAGGATTTCTTTCAAACATTTGAAAACAATTCTTATTTTTTTCTTAATTGTTACTGTGAGACTACAACGTCAACGGTGTGGAATGCTATCTTAACATAAAATCACTAAAAATAATGACTATGTATTAAACATAGTCATTATTTTTAGTATTGTAAGTAAAATACATTTATAAAGAAAAAAAAAGTAAGTAAATATTGAAATTGCCCTGCTCTGTATTCAAAACGTTTTCAATTGTTTCACCACAAGTAAATATTGGATTATAAAATGTGCTCGAGTGTAAGATTCTAAGGTTTATATACAACAAGGTCCACGGACGGGCCGGCGGCTCCTCCAGCTGCGGTCCACTGATGGCTCAAGGCGGGGTGCAGGCGCTCGAGGCCATGTTGTTTTCCTTGGACGAAGCTCAGAGAGCTGGACTCGCGCCGCCGGGAGTCAGGCTCGGAGCGCTCGTGCTGGATGACTGTGACAGTGACACTCGGGGACTGGAGATGGCCTTGGACTTCATTAAAGGTTTGATACTTGTGTTGTTAAGTATAATGCAAATAATAATAAATTGTTTCAATTATGGTTACCTAAAATTTATAAAATAGGTTCGATTGGCAACATCGACGACGAGGAGTACGCTTGTAACGCCACAACCGTCAGGAAAGTGATCACGGGAGTAGTGGGCGCCTCTTCTTCAGTGACTTCCGTACAAGTAGCGAATCTGTTGCGACTCTTTAAGATACCCCAGGTACAGTTGATAGACATCAAAATTTAAAATAAGACCTATTTTAATTAAATCAGCGTCTTTAGATAATGATCAATGAATGAACATGTAATCGAGAGCGTTTTAAATTTAGTTATATGAAAGAATCACTTCAAACATTGTTCAATAGCTCAGCCTAATAAGCAAAAAGAGCTTGAAGAGAGAGGTTTGCGGTTTTTAATTATTTCTTTATTTATATAAAAAGAAAATGTTGTAGTATTTATGATGACTTTTAATAATGATATGAACAGAAGAACCAGGACAGAAAAAAATATCTGTTAAAAGATTATTTTAAGTTAGCTTGTTCCACCGCCCAGGAGATGTATGTTATGGTAGCATTACTAATATTTTAACTAACGCCAGGTATCATTCTTCTCGACTTCTCCGGAATTGTCTAACAAAGCTCGTTTCGAGTATTTTACAAGAACTATTCCTTCCGACCTTCATCAAGTCCGAGCTTTGGTTGAAATTGTGAAAAAGTTCGGTTGGAGATATGTCTCTATCATATATGAAGAATCCAATTATGGTATAAAGGTATTTATAGCTTTGCATTTTGTTAGCCATTTAATGATTTCAAGGATAATATTAATTAAGAAAACTCTTTCTTGTATCACTTCATTTTACGTTCAACTTCTACATTTTGAATTGGGGCCAATCTTGAAGTTTCTCGATGCTATGATAGTTATAGATTAAAATTAGGACAAACCTTTATGTAAAATATAATCACTTTTTTAATCTCTGAAAGTTTTTTCAGGCATTTGAAGAGTTGGAAACTTTGCTTTTACGTGAAGACATCTGTATCGCAGTCAAAGAAAGATTGGTGAAGGACTCAGGTGCGGCCGACGACCGAGCCTACGATACTATAGTAGAACGCTTACTATCTCGACCGCGGGCCCGAGGTATTCGGACCATCGTTAGATATTTTAGTTATTTGTTGTGGTATTGAGTTATTTGTTGTGGCAATGAGATGTTTATTCTCGGCTTAGGTGTTATCGTGTTTGGGTCGGACCAAGAAGTGGCAGGAGTGATGGCGGCGGTGGGTAGGCGCGGGGCGGCGGGGTCTTTTGGCTGGGTCGGGTCGGACGGCTGGAGCGCCCGTGCGTTGGTCGCTGCTGGAAACGAACCTGTCGTCGAGGGAACAATCAGCGTGCAGCCACAATCCAATCCCGTCAGAGGCTTCCGAGACTATTTTCTTTCGCTCACTCCTCGGAACAACATTCGTAACCCCTGGTTTGTCGGTACTTGTCTTGTTAATATAACGACATGTCTTTTCATGACTCTGAAAATGTATTTTTTTTTCTCTTAATCTTCTTTTTACAATATTTTAGAATTTTGGGAAGAACAATTTCGCTGTCGTTACCCCGGCAGCCCACGCTCTCGTACCAACGCTCAGTACGAGCCCTGTTCTGGTACGGAACGTCTTTCTGTCGACAACACGGAATTCGAAGCCCAGCTACAGTTCGTCACTGACGCCGTGTGGGCGTTTGTTTATGCTATTCGGTTACTATAAATATATTACGATTATATTTTCATTAATGATTCATGGAAATAAAGTGATTATTTTCTTTTTCAGGGACATGCATAAGGATGCGTGCGGTGGTAAACCGGGACTGTGTGACGAGATGCGACCTGTTAGCGGCCCCGTATTGTTGCGATACTTGCGACAAGTGCGATTTATAGGTTAAGATTGTAATCAATTAAGTATTTAAATTCTATAGCTTAATTACTTTTGCTTTTAAATGAAACTAATATATTTCTGATTTACTACGCGGATTTTTATTATTTTAAAACTACATAATTCCGACGTTTTGACTACTTTTCAGCAACCGTGATCACGGGCAGACGAGATGCGAATATCTGTCAGTCGGTCCTTGTTATTTATCATCTACCGCCATCGATTTCTTAATTTTCTGGCGTACCGCTCTGGATGCCGGCAGAATGCTCTTACGGTGTCGCGAGGTCCTCCGGAGTGGTCACGGACATGGGATTTTATATTTTTAAGGAGGGGGTCCCAGGTGTTGGATAGATTCCAGCCATCTTCTCTATTGAAATTCGGATGTTTTTTAATTTCAATAGCCTCGCGGATTAACCTCGGTATTTGTGTTTTGTGTTTGTGCGAGCGAGCGAGGATTTGTGTTTTATAAAACCGAATGTAGTGGCCTGGTTTGACCATCGTGTGTTCACACACTGCTGACTTCGACGCGAGGCTATTTTTGATGTCTGAGATGTGTTCCTTCACCCTTGTACCGACGCTCCTCTTCGTTTGTCCAATGTATGATATGCCACAATCATAATAGAGTTTGTATACACCCGCTTGTTGTAAAGGAATGGTACTCTTGATCGGTCTCAAGACTTGGCTGACTTTCTTATGTGGTTTGTAAATAGTCTTGATCGAAACCTTCTTCAAGATGTTGCCTATTCTGTCAGTAACTCCCTTCACATATGGTAATATTGCAGGCTGTCGCTCAACTGTGGGTGTCTTCATATGGTTCTTGCGATGCTGGCGAGGCACGGACAGGTTGTTGGTGGTGAGAGCATGGTTAACATGCTGCAGCTCGGCCCCTAGGTGGTCAGCATCACAAGAGCGTTGGGCTCTCTATAACAAAGATTTGCCGACGGTAGCTAACTGGATAGGATAGTGGTGTGGGTTTCCATTGAGATACCTATCCGTATGTGTGGGTTTCCTATAAATAGTATGTCCCAAAGTATTGTCCGGGTTCCTAATGATAAGTAGATCAAGGAAAGCTAAAGAATTATTTGCCTCTAATTCTATAGTGAACTGAATCTTGCTGTTGATAGAATTAAGGTGGTTAAGAAAAGCAGATGTTCTACCAGTTTGTAAGGGCGCGTCGAAGTCAGCAGTGTGTGAACACACGATGGTCAAACCAGGCTACTACATTCGGTTTTATAAAACACAAATCCTCGCTCGCTCGCACAAACACAAAACACAAATACCGAGGTTAATCCGCGAGGCTATTGAAATTAAAAAACATCCGAATTTCAATAGAGAAGATGGCTGGAATCTATCCAACACCTGGGACCCCCTCCTTAAAAATATAAAATCCCATGTCCGTGACCACTCCGGAGGACCTCGCGACACCGTAAGAGCATTCTGCCGGCATCCAGAGCGGTACGCCAGAAAATTAAGAAATCGATGGCGGTAGATGATAAATAACAAGGACCGACTGACAGATATTCGCATCTCGTCTGCCCGTGATCACGGTTGCTGAAAAGTAGCCGAAACGTCGGAATTATGTAGTTTTAAAATAATAAAAATCCGCGTAGTAAATCAGAAATACATTAGTTTCATTTAAATGAATAAAACTCGCGTAAGTCTCAAATCTCATTAATTACTTTTGCTTTGTTGTATGGTTATAGATTTATCTCTTCTATTTAAACAATTAAGTGGAAAAAAAATTTGTAGGTCTTAGCGGAGACGAGTTTCATTTCGACTCACATGGTGACGGACCAGCTCGATACAATATTTTACATTTCAAACAAGTTTCACAAGGAGTCTATCGTTGGGTTAAAGTGGGTCGCTACCTTGATGGAGTATTGGAATTGAATATGGACGGTAATAATACTAGTATAGTTATTTTCATAATCGTTAATTTTATATTTGTTTGCACCTACGGCAAACGATGCTAGGAAAAAAGGGAATCTTCAAATTATCTTCTGACTTAAAGTATAATGCAATATACATATATCACTACAAACAAATTACACTAAGATAATAGTAATATATATGTGAGTCACTCATCATCTTCGGTCTTCATGTCACACTAGGTATGGTTGGCACAGTTCTCATTCCTTCTTACTGTGGAGGTGTCAAATATGGTTTTTGAATGGCCACGTACCTGACCTCAACCCACCCTAGGAATAATATATTTCTCTTTATTTATATTAATTTTCATTCAAGTATGAGTTTAACGTTGGTATTGTACTAAAACATATGTCACTGTACGTATGGTGATAAATTTAAGGCATAACACGATTCATCACCTCTAAAAGGGTTTCTTTATTTCCAGAAATTCAATTTAAATGGGATCAACCAAAACACCCAGAATCAGTTTGCAGCGCTGAATGTGACACGGGACAAGCAAAACAATATGTGGAAGGAGAGAGCTGTTGTTGGCACTGTTTCAATTGCACTCAATATGAGGTTCTGTCGATGACGGTCTTCTGTCTCTTATATCTTTTTTCCAAGTCATCATTTACAAGTGTTATCTTTCCAGATCCGGTCTCCATCGCTGGAGACGTCCTGTGTGGCTTGTCCTCTTGGCACTCTTCCTGACGCGCGCCGCATGCACTGCGCTCCCGTGCCCGAGCTCTACCTCCGCCCCGACACGCCCGCAGCTATCGGCGCCATGGCTTTTTCATCATTGGGGATACTCTTGACATTGTAAAAATATTTATTTTAAAATATCAGATTACAATTGCTTTGACGAGTACGTCTCGCACTTCAATTTTCTGGTAAATAAATTTCGGACAACTTTATATAATTTGCTCGTGTATCAGGGTCGTGGGTGGTGTGTGGATCGCCCGTCGTGGTACGCCTGTGGTACGAGCGAGTGGTCGTGAGCTGAGCGGTGTATTACTCGCCGGTATATTCATGTGTTACCTCGTCACCTTTGCGCTCGTATTGCGACCTACTGACTTCCTCTGTGCTGTACAGCGGTATATAATTCTTGATTATTTAATAGCATCTTTTTTTCTTATTTAAATTTTATTCTCACTTAGATTTTAACTAATGTTACACTTTATATTCTAGATTCGCAACAGGTTTTTGTTTCACCGTGATTTATGCAGCTCTCCTCACCAAAACGAACAGAATAGCTCGTATATTCGATGCCAGCAAACAATCTGCGCGTAGGCCCTCACTAATTTCACCCAAATCTCAACTTCTTATTTGTTCTATTTTGGTGTCAATTCAGGTAGCGCCTCAATTAATATTTTTATATTTTCATCTCTTGCTTAGTACTATTAGAGGTTGAATGTTTGAGGTCGTCATCGTGGTCGTATGGCAGTCGGCGTCACCGGCCCGCGCTATTCACCACTATCCTACTCGCGAAGACAACATGCTGGTTTGTGACTCTTACGTCGATGCGTCTTATACGATCGCTTTCTTTTATCCCGTCGTACTCATCGTCGTCTGTACCGTGTACGCCGTTCTCACCAGGAAGATACCTGAAGCTTTTAATGAGAGCAAACACATTGGTATGTCGTTTGGCATTAAGGCTTAGGCTGTCTGCATTGGCAAAAATATTTTCCCCTTCTGATTTAATCGTTTTTATTGTCGCAGGATTCACAATGTACACGACCTGTGTCATCTGGTTAGCATTCGTACCTCTATACTTCGGCACCTCAAGTCAAGTGCCGCTGCGCGTTACGAGCATGGCGGTCACCATATCACTGAGCGCCAGTGTCACGTTGGCCTGTCTGTTCGCACCTAAGGTATATAAGGGTCGGAGACTCTATCGCGATATCAGAATTACTCGGTAACAGAAAGTGTAACTTTCAGATGCACATCATACTGTTTCACCCAGAACGTAATGTTCGTGGCACCTTGACGGCGTCCCGGTGGCGCGGGAGAGGCACGGCGCCGGGCGCGGTGTGCGCCGCTCTGGTGGGAGCCGCGCCTCTCCCTCGCTCCGCTCACACTCCGTCCACTGACCTCTCCACACTCGACGTCACGGGTCGGTAGTACCTTCCGCTGACAGAAGCGATTGAACAACAACTGTGAATAGAGTCGTGGGTCTGTTTATTTATTTTATATTTATGTTTTCTAGAGCGGTCGACGTCGACGGATCGTCAGGTACAGACGGACGAAATCGAGCCACTGCCTCGTAATTGTGCCGTAGAACGGAATGGTCTCCATTTAGATCCAAACAAATTATCCGAACTGACTTGCGGACTTCCCACTTTCGATGGTGTGGCCATTAGACGCCGGCCAAGAGACGAGTGCACAGCGAGACTCGCGGTCGCTGTGGTCGGAGCTCGGACGGGGTTATAGCAGGAGCGGCGGGAGACACGTCTGCCGGTGTTTGTTTGATGATGTTAAACAGACTGCTAATAAAGTGTGTTCTCTCGGAGTCTTGGTCTCTGGTCAGGTGTTTCTGTTAATTCAACTATGTAAATATTTTAATGGATGACGTTATCGACGGAATTTTGTGATATTAATGTAAGTTGCGAATAAATTTATTTTAAAAATTAAAGTTTTGTATTGTTCCCCTTACTCCTACATTTTTGATTAAAAGGTAGGTCCGATTGAGGTAAATATGATGTTTAGTTTAATGCATCATAAATATGACTTTTTTTTAAGTATGTCAAGGTTTGTTTCTTTTTACGATTATTTCATACAGTGCCGATTATTTTGCAATAGTGGTTGTTAAACTCATACAAAAGTTATTTTCAGAAACAAATCCTCTTTTTTATTCGTAGTAAATAAGAAATTATCTGTTTCTCTTTTAATTAGTAGAACATAATGTAATTCAAAAAAGATGAGTTTTTTTTGTCCCGTCGATAGAAAGATGCAGGCAGAAATGGATTTTAGTTAGATTAGGTGGAATGTGGAATTAATAATGTAGGTTTTTCTGTTGTATATGTAGGGTTTGTAGTGATTATTTGCATGTACGGAGTGCACATCGCTACTTAGAAGTTATGATTTTTGTAATTTAGAAATTCTAATGATCCTGAAAAAAAAAAGTTATTCACCAGTATCTAAAATTTTTGCTAAATATGCATCATATTATTATATTTGTGGATATTTAAATCGAGAGTTGGATATTTTTATCAATCATAATATTCAGGTTCAAATTACATTGTAGGCAAATATAAAACCTCCAGAAGTATACTTTTTGTGGTTTTTTTCTATTCTATTAAATTCTTATTTGTTTATTGTTAAATAAATAGTAGCCTAACCGTTAAAAACCCACAAGTTTGATGTAGCACCATGGTTGGGTAGTGAATAGGCTGGAGATACTAACTTTAAGTAAATAAGTGTAAAAGAAGTTTTTTTTTAGATTAATAAACGGGTAAACAGGGATATTAAATATTGTTAAAGAGCGTTAGTAACAATTTTCTTCTTAAATGTAAGGTGTAAAACGTTAACTTATAATATGCTTAACAAACTTGTATAGTATATTATAATGTGGGCATGTAGGTAGGTTTTTTTAAATCTAAATATAGTGATTTTTGGCTTTTTGACTGTCGGTGCTTATAGTTTACTGGTCTGCCATCTTATAAGCAACGGCGGACTCAGCACTTATTGACAAACATATAGAAGTGGGACGTAAAGAATTATGAAAGTAAAGTCGACATTTTTAAAAAGGGTAAATAAAACTAAATGATATGCAGAGAGGCTAGAGGCTTAGCGATTGGATACAATAGTCCTCCAGTCCTCGAATTCATAGGGTGATTATAGGATGGGATGAATAATATGAGCGGTGATATTTTTTATAAACTTACAAACTACTGAGTCTTGGCCTAATTGCATTACATAAGCAGAACATATAAAATAGTGAAGACACAAAACAGTAAAATTAAAGAAAGAAAAAAAAGTGAGTTATCTTAATAATTATCTATAATATATAAAATTTAAAACTACAACATATACAGCTATTAAAGTTATTAAAATTGGTAAACATTTCTTAAAATCCTAGTAGGGTAAATTATAAGTGGTGTAAACATGGCTATATTAATTATTTAAGACGTAAAATTCCTTCTAATAATCTACTTAAAAAGAGTGTATACATAATTCAATATTTACAAAATTAAGACAAAACAGATTTACATTAGGTATTATAGAATTTCTTAAGGTGGGTAACGATATTATCGGCAAATTTAGTGAAAGATTCTATTGCTTCTCTACTTTCAAGGAGAGCTGCCATATTATAGGGATTAACTCCGACGGTATCGTAGAGGATGCGTTGGTCTAGTCTCGGTACGATGAACCTAGGGCAATCCTCGAGCAAATGACTCATGGATTGCTCCGCGGCGCCATCGCATGGACAGACAGCGTTCTCCGTCACCTTGACCCTGTGGAGATACTGTTTAGTGTAGGCGTGTCCTGTGAGAGTTTGGATGAGTGTGAAGTGAACGGTCTGAGACCAGACGTTCTCCTTCGTTTGGAGTTCGCAGAACTCATTGAAGTGGGAAGTCGACTCCGCTTTGAGTTCAGTGGCGTATTTTTTTGAGGGTAAAGTAACTGTTTGGCGAGGGCGTATACGGCTTGGTTAGCCGCCTTGGCCGCGGCCGCGTGTAGTCTGTGGTGGGTGTGTATGATCTACCGTTTGCGAGCTTCCAAAGCCTTTGTCCACCAGGGTGGTTTGCAACTCTAGCCGGACGACCTGATGGGCATTAATGCCCTACAGGCGGTGTGGATGGATTTGGTGATGGTATCGATGAAAGAATCAAGCTGATCCATGTCTAGTGCGGGTATGTCTGTGTCGAGCGTATTACTGAGGCTGTGTTGTGAGAGAATTATTTCCTTGAAAAATCTCCAACTCGCTTTGTGGTTCTTGTATCGGAAGGTGGATGTGTTGGTATGTTGAGGAGTGTGTGACTTGATTTGAGAGTGCGGGTGTGTGAATGTGAAATCTATTTCATTGTGTTGTGAAGACGGACATGCGTAGAAGTTCACCTTCCAGTCTGTGATCTGGTGAAAGATTGTGGATGAAACAAGTGTGATGTCGATGATGGAGGAGCATAAGCGATTGTGGGTGATGGTTTCGAATGTTGTCCGCATTGCGTGGATAAGGGAGAACTCCATGATGTCGTTCCCCCTTACGTTCGTGCGGTCGCTCCCCCAGTGTGGTTGCCATCCATTAAAGTCGCTGCCGATAATGCAGCGAGTGTTGGTGTTGTGAGAGAGAAGATGTTCTAATGAGTGTAATGTATCCGCCTCATCGAGGCTAGGGTCAATATGAGCGGAGGCGATGAGTTACTGTTGATGTCTGTGTAGTGTCCGAACCACGCATAGGTTTGGGCAGTAGCGTGCACAGAGATTTGAGAAAGGGTAAGCAATACCAATACCAATTACCAATACCAATTTTCATCATTTCCTCTTCTAAAACATTGATAATAATGACGTCTTTCGCAAGTATTCATTTAAATGTAACTAATATTTTCGTATTACTACGTTTCATTTATGATTATTATGCAGACGAGATGTCTGCAGTGATCACGGTTGTTGCTAAGTCATCGGAATGTCGGGAGTATGTAATCCGAAAATATTAGTTTCATTTAAATATTGATAATATTCGCGCATAATGTATAAATGAATATAATTAATCTCCTTAAAACGATTACGATCTGTTCATCACCGCTTTATAAAAGTTATTTAAATTGGAATATCCAGTGGAGATCAAAACATTATTATTATTATTATTATTATTATTTAAAAACAACAGACAAATAACTTATTTGTGTGTACACAACCCTAGATAATGTACCCTAGATAGTGCTAGATAATTAAAACTATCATAATACTTTTTTTTTAATAATAAGAATAACATTACCTTTTTTTTTAGTTCAATCTCAACCGGTCACACATTCCCTTTGTAATTATTTTTTTAATTTTATTTTTATTATCAAACGAGAATATTGAAAATCTAATCGTAATTAATTTCGATAAACAGACATCACCAGCACAGAACTCACAGCTATAATTTTCCATAATTCGTTAATAAATTAATTCACTATTTACTAATTAGCTAATTGAAACTTATTCAATTGCGCATAGAAAGACAAATGATAAATGACAATATTCAATAATAATAGAATAGCGGAAAAATATATATATATGAACAGTTTACCGACCAATCAGAAAGTCCCGTTTCATTTGACAATTAACGGACTTTCTACGAAATTTTAAACGAAAAAAAGTATGCAGTGCTTCTCGTATACAACCCACATATAGATTTTCGCACACACACATGCAAACATTTCTGCATACAACACGAGATTTGTAGATCGTCCTTAAGTTTTTTTTTTTTTTGCATGTAGCATAAGCAGAGAGAATGGTTGTGCATACCGCCGCTCTAGTTGCATAGCGGCGCTAGCAATTAGTAGCGGCCGATCGAAAATGTTAGTTTTTATGTTGATAGATGGCACTTTTAACAAATCGTGAATCAAATGTCATTTTAAGTGTCTGTAAACTTATGTATCCCATAATATATGATTAAAAGTATGTAACTAAGAATTAAACAATATAGGTTTAGTTGTTATATGGATAGGGTATGCAGTAATGAGATCTAAGATTTTCGCGAGTATTCATTTAAATGAAACTAGTAATATTCGGATTTACTACGCGGATTTTATTATTTAAAAACTACATAATCCCGACGTTTCGGTTACTTTGCAGCAACCGTGATCACGGGCAGACGAGGTGTGAATGTCTGTCAGTTGGTCCTTGTTATTTATCATCTACCGCCATCGATTTCTTAATTTTCTGGCGTACCGCTCTGGATGCCGGCAGAATGCGCTCACGGTGTCTTGAGGTCCTGCGGTGTGGTTTCTCAATTCTTGAGACCAATCAAGAGTAACATTCCTTTACAACAAGCGGGTGTATACAAACTCGACTGTGACTGTGGCTTGTCATACATTGGACAGACGAAGAGGAGCATCGGTACAAGGGTTAAGGAACACATCTCAGACATCAAAAACAGGCGCGCGTCGAAGTCAGCAGTGTGTGAACACACGATGGACAAACCAGGCCACTACATTCGTTTTGATAAACCTCAAATCCTCGCTCGGGAAGACAAGTATATACCGAGATTAATTCGCGAGGCTATTGAAATTAAAAAACATCCCAATTTCAATAGAGAAGATGGCTGGAATCTATCAAACACCTGGGACCCCGTTCTTAAAAATATAAAATCCCATGTCCGAAACCACACCGCAGGACCTCAAGACACCGTGAGCGCATTCTGCCGGCATCCAGAGCGGTACGCCAGAAAATTAAGAAATCGATGGCGGTAGATGATAAATAACAAGGACCAACTGACAGACATTCACACCTCGTCTGCCCGTGATCACGGTTGCTGTAAAGTAACCGAAACGTCGGGATTATGTAGTTTTTAAATAATAAAATCCGCGTAGTAAATCCGAATAATACTAGTTTCATTTAGGGTATGCAGTGCTTATTTGCATCTATGGTGTGCACGCCACTGGATTTGGGGTAGAGATTTGGGATAGGCCTGGGAGTGAAGTCTCGGGTTTAGCCAATATGCAAGACTTGACCCTTGACTTCTTTAAAGGAATGTTTGGATTTGTCTAAGTTGCACTGTATATAATTTTGATTTTATGGTTTTAAATCCGTAATCCACTAATTATTAATGTTGCTGCGGACGGAAGTTAAAATGGGGCATGTCTGTGTGACGTAGCCTTGTGTGTGGTGGGGTGTTTATGGTTGAATTTGGAGTTGCGTTCTTTGCAGTTGTAGCACATAAGTGCTTGGGGTGAGTCCTTGGTTGGGCAGTGGTCCTGGGTGTGATTGGTAGCAGCTCAGTGAGCGCAGCGTATCACCTCAGTCCGGCAATGTTGCCCGAAATTGAGGCTTTTCTGGCACTGCAGAAATGGGGGGAGAACTCTTCCACATGAACCCGCTGGTGGTCAGAACGAACTCTCCCTATCTTAATAATGGCGTCCCAGATAGCGGGATTGGCCACAAGGACGGCGTTGTAGAGCACGGTGTGACGATTGTTTCCTCGTTTAAAACGGAAGGTGATGTCACTGTCTTTATAGTTGTTGAGTTCCGGGTTCTGGTGGAGGAGGTACTCACCAGATCCTCAGGCGTCATATCAGAGCTGATCATGAATTGAAGCATGTTCTTCAATCGACGGGCTGCTTCGATGGTAACTGCGGCGGCCGGCTTGCGTCGGAGGCGCTTTAGGGCGTCGTCGCAGTCTTCCTGCTTGTCGAAGTCGATGCAGCTTGTTGTGGTAGACCAGAGAGACCTTCGCAGGAGCTTAGGTGCACTCTCTGAAGGACTGGACGATAACGGCGTTTCGTCCGGTGTTAGAGGAGTGGATGGGGCACCAGCAGGGCAGCCTCACCTTCCGTCTGGTGCAGATTTTGATCGAACATGGTTGTTTCGGCCACTATCTGCACCGGATCGCAAGAAGAGAAGAGACGCCGCAGTGTCACCACTGCGGCGATCCTTACGACGCTGCCGACCACACAATATCAGTGTGTCCGGCATGGCATTATGAGCGCCGTGAACTCACTGCGGCGCTCGGCGGGAGGAGCCTCTCGCTTCAAAATATAGTCGAAGCCATGATTGACAGCGTTGAGGCTTGGGAGGCTGCCGCTTGCTTCGCCGGAACAGTTATGTCGGCGAAGGAAGCCACGGAGAGGGAGCGGGAGGAGGATGCTCTAGCCCCTCCCCTCCGGAGTAGACGAACGGGTCGGAGGAGACGGGTGAACTTGTAAACGCCTTGGTTGGTTGGTTGGTCGGTTGGTCGGTTGGTCGGTTGGTCGGTTGGTCGGTTGGTCGGTTGGTCGGTTGGTCGGTTGGTCGGATGGTCGGTTGGTCGGTTGGTCGGTTGGTCGGTTGGTCGGTTGGTTGGTTGGTTGGTTGGTTGGTTGGTTGGTTGGTTGGTTGGTTGGTTGGTTGGTTGGTCGGTTGGTCGGTTGGTCGGTTGGTCGGTTGGTCGGTTGGTCGGTTGGTCGGTTGGTTGGTCGGTCGGTCGGTCGGTCGGTCGGTCGGTCGGTCGGTCGGTCGGTTGGTTGGTTGGTTGGTTGGTTGGTTGGTTGGTTGGTTGGTTGGTTGGTTGGTTGGTTGGTTGGTTGGTTGGTTGGTTGGTTGGTTGGTTGGTTGGTTGGTTGGTTGGTTGGTTGGTTGGTTGGTTGGTTAGGTTAGGTTAGGTTAGGTTAGGTTAGGTTAGGTTAGGTTAGGTTAGGTTAGGTTAGGTTAGGTTAGGTTAGGTTAGGTTAGGTTAGGTTAGGTTAGGTTAGGTTAGGTTAGGTTAGGTTAGGTTAGGTTAGGTTAGGTTAGGTTAGGTTAGGTTAGGTTAGGTTAGGTTAGGTTAGGTTAGGTTAGGTTAGGTTAGGTTAGGTTAGGTTAGGTTCCCGAGGCAGTTGCTGGACTGCTACCGGGCGCGTCCCCAGGTGGTGGATAGGGGAACGGCTCCCAGATATGGGAGTTACCGGCTTGCCGGCGCGAACCAAAACCAGCTGACGACTCCGGTTCTGTCCGGGGTCGTCAATCTCGTAACCCTGTACGTAGTGCAGGGCCGAGGACTGCCGCTTCCGAGCGGGAGTCGCGTGGAAGAAAACCACTCTAAAAAATCACCCGGGGACTTCATGTCCCCACCGGCGTCGGGATTTGACGACCCCATCGCCCACCGGGTAACCGGTGCAGTCAGTCATCGGAGGGGGACCTCTACCTCCTTGCGGGGTTCTGGTCCGGGCTGCGTGACAGCCGGGAGGGAGGGTTCGCTCTTGCCCCGTCGACCTAGTCGATTAGGCGAGGGCGCGACCACACCCGCTTAGGCGCAGGCGCGTTTAGGCGGGTTCGTTCGTTTGTGTCCTCATTCATTGAGGACCAAACTTTTCGACGGGTCCGCTGAGCCGGGTTTGCCGGACAGTGGACGGAGGCATGTCTCAATGCCGCCGTCGGGGGGCTTGGCTTAACCGCCCGGCCCCAGAGGAAGGACACCTCTAAGATAAAAAACCACCAATCCCAAGTTTGGGGAGCGCGGCGAGGGGATGAATGGCCGTTGGGTAAACGGTCGTTAGCGCTCCCACCTGCTGGTACCTGCCGCCCCCAGCAGTATGTAGGCTTACCCGGGTATTAAGCCTCTGCCCGGGGTTGACGTATAAATGCTTTATACTCGTGGGATCAGTTATGGACACATTTTTTAAAACCAAAACACCCAAAACCGACGAAGAGAAGAGAGGAAACGACGACCATGGCAACGCACTATCGGACACTGATAAGCATTACGATTCGGCACTGATGACAGCGAGCGACGGATCGCGGACGGCTTCGCCCGTGACCGGCGCTTCGAGAGGCAAATTCTTCCGCGCAAGGGGGGAACGTCTGACTCGGACGAGAGTGGGAGTGAGACGGTAACCTCCCTGAGATCGGAAGAAGACGAAGAAAGAGAGAGGCGACGCTTCCGGAAGAGGAGGGGAAGCGAAGAGAGCGGAACAGGCTCTGACAAGGGCGCGGCGAAGCCCACCAAGCGGGGCAGGGGAAGGCCGCCTACGACAGGGCAATACGTCGGTCTGCACCAGGCGCAGAAGGAGAAGCTCGCCGAGGAGCGCAGGGTTCAGCGCCTGGCGGAGCAAGCCGAAGCAGACCGGCAAATCGCCGAAATGACGAGGGAGTTACCGGAGCTACGGTCCCACCGGCTCTCGGTAACCCCACAACCGGATGTGACAATGGAGACGGAGGAGGATGAGGTCTCAGCAGCCGCGATCGGAAAGTCCATCGCGAAGAGTTTGGAGGTCATCACTAACGTGGCCTCCAAATCTAAAAATCTGAGTGGACCCTTCATAAAGGCGCTTAAGTTAGCCACGAAGGAAATTCAAGAGTCGACTGCGGCTCTACTCAGCCGCACGAAGTCGACGGAGACAAGGGCCCTTGAAGCGGCCAACGCCCGCCTCTCTAAGGAATTAGCAGAGCTGAGGGCAGAACTCGCAGCGGTAAGGCGCGAGGTCAGAAGGACGAGTCCGGAGGTTGCCCATGCGGCTCCTCCAATAAATATCGAAGAGGTGATGGAGCGAGCGGTGCGCGAAGCGGTCTCTCTGTCCAGTGCGAGGCTGAACGCGCGATTGGAGTCGCTGGAGTCCAGGCTCCTGCCCGCGCCACGTCTCCGCCCTCCCCTTGCCTCAGACGGAAAGGAGACGGCTGCCCAAGGCACGCAGCCAGCTGTGCCAAGGCCCCGACAAAAGACTCCAGACCCGGAAGCCGCGGTGACGACTCTGTCGCCTCCCGCGAACCCCGGCCCGGCGGAGAAGAGGAGGAAGAAAACAAAGACATCCGCCGCAGCTACGGAAGCGGCAGCCGCCAGGAAGGATGGCTCTAAACAACCGAGGACGGCCAAAGCCCCCGCCGCTAGTGAATGGACCAAAGTTCCAGGCAAGAAGGAAGCCAAGGGGCAAAAGAAAGAGCAGAGGTCAGCGCCAGCGAAGAAAGGGGAAAAGAAGAGAAACCTGCGAGCCCCCAAATCCGCGGCGGTGGTGATCACCCTGCAGCCGGGTGCCACAGACCGGGGCGTCTCATACAAGGACGTCCTGGAAAAGGCAAAGAAAAGCGTTGATCTGGCGGCCTTTGACATATCGGCTGTCAAATTTAGAGTGGCCGTGACCGGGGCTAGGATGCTGGAGGTGTCCGGGTCAGGCTGTAAAGAGAAGGCCAACGCCCTCGCAGGCAAACTCGAAGAGGTCTTGGGGGAGGACGCACGCATCTCCAGGCCTCAAAAGTGCGCCGAGCTGAGGGTGTCCGGACTCGACGACTCGGCCTCCGCACCCGAAATAGCGGAAGCCATCGCCAGGTCGGGCAACTGCGCGCCGGAAGAGGTCAAGATCGGCGAGATCCGGCGCAACCGAGGGCGCGGCACGGCCTGGGTGAAGTGCCCGGTGGAGGCCGCAAAAAGGGCGACCGCCAAAGGCGCCAGGACTTACGTCGGGTGGACTGTGGTCCGGGTGGCACTCCTTGAAGCACGGCAAATGCGGTGCTTCAAGTGCCAAGAAGTGGGCCACACGCGGGCGACTTGCCCCAGCGAAATTGACCGCAGCGAATCTTGTTTCCGCTGTGGTCAACCGGGGCACACCTCTGCCCACTGTAAAAACGCACCCCACTGCGTGTTGTGCGCTACGAAGAATCTGCCGGCCAACCACAGCGTGGGCAGTAGGGCCTGCGGGAAACCGGCGCCGAAGCAGAAGGCCTCGAAGAAGAAGAAAGCCCCACAGAAGCCCGCCGCCACTCTACCTACGGCGGCTTCAACGGAAGGAGGAGAGGCCCCGATGGAAACCGCACAATAGGTGTCCATCGCTTCCTGCAGGGCAATCTAAACCACTGCGCTCGCTCTCAAGATCTCCTTGATCATTATGCAGCGCAGTGGTCTATAGATATAGCGGTAGTGTGCGAGCCGTACCGCGTCCTCACCAGATCAAACTGGATCGGGGACGCCGACTCGTCGGTCGCACTAGTTTTCGGCCCGAACAT
Source organism: Danaus plexippus (assembly GCF_018135715.1). Lineage (NCBI taxonomy): Eukaryota > Metazoa > Arthropoda > Insecta > Lepidoptera > Nymphalidae > Danaus > Danaus plexippus. Next base: position 44,901 of record NW_026869850.1, on the reverse strand, counting down.
CTTGCCCCCACCTCTCGGGGGTATAATCAAAGGCCGCGGCTATGTGGGCGGTCAATTGGGGACGCTCACCGTTGTAGGGGTCTACTTCTCCCCGAATAGGCCCCTCGCCCATTTCGAGGCCTTCCTCCTCACCCTAACGAGCGTGGTAAACGGAGCGACGGGCCCGGTGATCGTTGCAGGGGACTTCAACGCCAAGTCGGCGTTGTGGGGTTGCCCTGCAACGGACGCCAGAGGCCGTGCTATGGAGCGCTGGATGGCGTCCACGGATCTCGTCCCCTCCAACCGCGGCTCCGTGAGCACTTGCGTGCGACAGCAGGGAGAGTCCATCGTGGACCTAACCCTGGTCAGTTCTTCGGCCGCCCACCATATCGTCAACTGGCGGGTTCGGGAGGACACCGAAACCCTGTCGGATCACAGGCTCATCCGCTTCGACGTAACTTCACACACGTCGGAGCCGGCCCCCACAACATCACCTAGTGGAGGGCCAAGATGGTCTGTGAGACGGCTGGACCGGGTTCTCCTCGAGGAGGCCGCTGTCGTCGCGTCCTGGGCGCCCCTACCCTCAGCCGACGCCGCGTCTGGCGCGGAATGGCTCAACGAGGCGTCGCGCAACATCTGCGACGCCTCCATGCCACGTGTGAGCAGTACGGCAGTACGGCGACGACAGGCATATTGGTGGCGGCCTGAGCTGATGCAGCTTCAGCGGGCGTGCGTGGCGGCCCGTCGCCGCTACAAGAGACACCGCAGGCGCCGGCTTAGGGATGAAGGCGAGGAGCAAACGCTCTACGATGCGTATCGCGGAGCTTGTCTCATTCTCCGTGATGCCATCGCAAAAGCGAAGAGAGAGGCGTGGGAGGAATGGCTCCAGACTCTGGAGGACGACCCGTGGGGCAAGCCATACAAGTGGGTGCGCCAAAGACTGCGCCCGGCGGCCCCTCCGCTCACTCAGAACCTCCACCCGGAACTTCGTAGTAGAGTCATCTCGGCCCTATTTCCATCCAGGGCCGAGTGGCATTCACAAACCGTGACTCACCGGGCGGAGAGTTCAGAAGACGAGGAGCAGGAAATACCGCCAGTCTCTGTGGCGGAGCTGAGAGAGGCGGTCCGCAGAATGGGCCTAAAGACCACGGCGCCAGGCCTGGACGGGGTCCCGGGGAAGGCGTGGGTCCTTTCTATGAAGGAATTAGAGCCGCGAGTACTCGCCGTTTTGACTAATTGCTTGGTCCAGGGTCGAGTACCGCGGCGGTGGAAAACGGGGAAGCTCGTGCTGCTCCGCAAGGCAGGCCGGCAGGAGGACCAGCCGTCGGCGTACCGCCCCATTGTTCTGCTGGACGAGATTTGCAAGATCTTAGAGCGCATTCTCGCTACTCGTCTCGTCCAGCACTTAGAGCGCGTCGGACCGAACCTGAGCGGGAACCAGTACGGGTTTCGTTCGGGTCGGTCCACCATAGGGGCGGTCGCTCGTCTGCGGGAGATCGCGGAGGAAGAGGTGGCCCGGGGTGGGGTAGTGTTGGCTGTATCGTTGGATATATCCAATGCTTTTAACTCCCTACCCTGGGATGCCATTAAGGAGGGTCTGAGGAGGCACGGCGTTCCGAGGTACCTACGCAATATCATCGGCGATTATCTCTCGGAACGCTCCGTGCAGTACCCTATCGAGCACGGTTGGGAACAGAGGGAAGTGGTGTGCGGTGTTCCACAGGGGTCGGCTCTCGGCCCCATCTTGTGGAACATCGGGTACGACCCCGTGCTCTCCGGCGCCAATCTACGAGGCGTCGAGACGATAGGGTACGCTGACGACACACTAGTTGTCAGCCGCGGTAAGACCCACCGGGACGCGATCGTCTTGGCAACGGCGGCGGTGGCGCAGGTGGTGCGAAGGATTCGGGCTCTAGGCCTAAAAGTGGCGCTCGAGAAATCCGAGGCCCTCTTCTTCCACGGGCCGAGGAACTCTCCACCTCCTGGATTGGCTGTGGTGGTGGGCGGGACCAGGATCGTCATATCACCATCCTTGACGTATCTTGGTCTCGTCATAGACGGAAAGTGGTCGTTCAGAGACCACTTCCGTGGTCTCTCGAGTAAGGTGACGAAGGCGGCCGGAGCTCTGGCTTCTCTTCTCCCGAATCTGGGAGGTCCAAGCCTCAGCTGCCGGAAGCTGTACATGGGAGTCGTGCGGTCAATGGTTATGTACGGCGCGCCGATCTGGGCCGAACGTCTGGCCCCAGAGAACCGGCTCCTATTAAGGAGGGTACAGAGGTTAATGGCCACCCGAGCAGTGCGCGGTTACCGCACGATCTCGAAGGATGCGGCATGCCTGCTGGCGGGAACTGTCCCTTGGGACATCGACGCCAGGTCTCTCTCCGACGTCTACTGGCGATGTGCCCGGATTCGCACAGAGGGCGGCAACCCTCTCCCCGAGGCCGTGCGTCGGATGAGAGATCGGGCCAAGGACTTGGCGATCGACTCGTGGGCTGACGAACTCCGGCAACCCCGAGTCAGCGTCGCATTGGTGTCGGCCATCCGCCCGCTCCTGCGGGAATGGATAGATAGGAGACACGGAGCGCTGTCCTTCCGACTCACACAGATACTGACGGGGCATGGCTGCTTCGGCCGGTACCTGTGTGAGGTAGTTGGTAGGGAGGAAACCCCGCGATGCCACCAATGCGGCGATGAAAGGGACACGGCCGAACACACCATCTCGGCCTGTCCCTCCTGGACTAGACAACGTGCGGCTCTCAGAGCCGCCATCGGATTTGACATCTCGCTGCCAGCAATCGCCAAGTGCATGCTGCGCAGCGACTCGGATTGGACTGCGGTCGCCTCCTTCGCGGAGGAGGTGATGGCCGCCAAAGAGGATGCCGAGCGTGAAAGAGAAAGGGAGGCGCTCGGCACTTCAAGACGCCGGCCTAGACAACGAAGACGTGCGGTCAACAACACCGATGGCCGCAACGTCCCGCCTTAGCCGGGGTTCTCGAGGTGGCGGTGTGGGGACACCGTCGCCTCATCGCAACGAGACCCCGAGCGGACCGTGGTGCGCAAGCACTCCTGCGCATCGCGGCAAAGCGACGGAGGGCCTAGGCAAGTCCCTAGGGGGCCTCTGTTCGGCCTAATGGGCACCAAAATGCCCTAAGGGAGAGGAGACTGCAGCAAGCAGTTGATCGTCGCCGGGGTTGCGGTCGTATTACAGTTCCCGCGACTCCGACAATAATGGCGGAGAAGATGGAGTGTCGGGGGGTTTTTAGTGGGTAGGAATCCCACACACCCCGGTCGTGTTCCCCACACGGCCGGAAGTCTTTCTGAAGATTTTCCCCTCGTGAACAAAAAAAAAAAAAAAAAAAAAAAAAAAAAAAAAAAAGGTTAGGTTAGGTTAGGTTAGGTTAGGTTAGGTTAGGTTAGGTTAGGTTAGGTTTTTTTTTTTTTTTTTTTTTTTTTTTTTTTTTTTTTTTTTTTTATTCTACACCTCCAACATGGTCGGAGTCTGTGGTTTCTGTTTCTTTCATACAAGTTCTCGCATTCGTAAGGGCCTTCCATGCTGCATACTTATCTTTCTTGCATTCGTCCCTTTCATTACTTAAGGTGAGTACCTACTTCCTACTTTTTAACTTATTTATTATCTATGTTTCGGGATAGTATACTGGGTTTACAGGGTGTTTTATTTATTTTAGGATTTATTTCTTGTTTTATTATTATTCTATTTGTTTATTCTTTATTACAAGACCATTTTTTACTTCCATTATCACTAATCTCGGATACTTCTTACATATTACTTATTATTTTACTACTAACAACTGTACTTATTCCTATTTATTAATGCTTTGTCTTATTTCTATTTCCTTTTCTACCAATATAAATTGATTATTTATTTAGTAGAGCTTATATCTAGACATATTCTTTATATACCTTAAATCTAATACTGAGTAGCTATATTTACTAAAATATAGTAGCAGTATTTTTACTCTCTTATATAATTTTATTTTCCTATTTCTATTTTTACTTATATTAAATACATTATTTTTAAACCTTATTTTATCGTACAGTCTTATTCTACCTATATCACGAGAAAGCTTAAACGGAATCGTGCCCGCTACCACTGTGCGTACTATTGCCACTTTAGCAATAGGCGATCGCCGAGCGAGCTATTTCGTCCCACCTTTTCCGGACAGGGCAGTCACTGCTGAAGGCGTTGTGGGCTGTATCGCCCAGTTTCGCCCTCATGCAGTTCCTGCATCCAGGTGGGACTCCAGTAGCCCACTCCTGGCATTTCGTCCTTAAGTGGGGGCCGCCACAGTGGCTGCACACATCGGTTTCGTCTTTGCAGAACCGCTTTGAGTGCCCGTAGCCGAGGCACCTCGAGCATTGGACCAACGGAGTTTGATCCTCAACCCTAACTCTCTGGAGGTCTATATGAACTGCTCCGAGAACTGTGGCCCTACTCCAGAGAGCCGGCGAGGTGCTGACGACTACGTGCTCCGTCTGCGGGTTTCTCGTTCTTTTCCTATATTTTATTTCTATCCTATTTTCTTCCTCTTTCAGGTCTCGAAACAGGTCCCTATTCTGGTTCCTGAGAGCCTTCAGGATATCATCGTCCTTGTTTATTGCTAAAACGCTCCTCAGGACCAGAAGCGGGTCCCTGTTCTTGACTTCTTCTACTATCAACCCTGTCCCTTCTTTTTGCAGTTTTTTCTTCGCTTTTTCCCTTTCTTCTGTAGTGCCAAAACCCATGACCACTTTTTGGTCTTTTGCCTTCCTGACTCGCTCTACTTTGATCCAGCCCTCTTTTGCGTTGACCGTATTTCTGATCTTCCCAAGAACTTCTTCACCAGTGTCCATTTTGTTGGAAGAGGTCACCACCACTGAGTGGAGAACCTTTGGGGTGGTGCGAGGTGGAGGAGCCGCCGCTGCAGCCCCCGCGTAGCTCCTAACGGCCGCCGCCTCCTCCCTGCAACCCTTTAATTGCTCTTGGAGGGCCCTCAGGTTCTCCGTGTTTTCTTTCAATAGTGTCGAGTGCTCCTCTATCTTCTTATTGGATGGTCCTAATTCTTCTTGGGGTTTTGTCCTGATGTTTTGCTGGTCAACTCCCTTCTTTTTGAGGTCCTTCATAAGTTCCAAATGTTCTTTAATCAAGAGGCTGTGCTCCTCCAACCTCTTGATCAGTGCGGTCTGTTGGACTGGGTTCGCCTGGGGTACCGGGGTGAGGTCTGTATCCGTCGTCGACGTCTTCGTCGGCGGTCCAGCTTTGGCCTTTAACTCGTCCAGCTCATCTTGCTTTATGAGGTTTTCCTCCTCTGCTTCTCTCACAAGTTCGTACAGCCTCTGTACGGCTTGTAATATTCCTTCTTTTAGCTCGGTCTTTAGATTTCTTGACTGACCGATTAATTTCACCGCTGACATCTTTGCAGACCTCGCTTCTTGTGCCCTAATGACGCTCTTTTCTCCCGGCGTTGCGTCTTTCGGAGGTGACTCCGATTTCCTAACTGCCGAGGTCGAAGGCGTCGGGGTCTTTGGGCTTATGAGGGTTCTGCTGAGCCCCGGAAGAGCCCTGGCAATCTCCCATTCGTCAATACTTTTTCGAACTACAGACTTTTCCGGCTTGCTTTTTGCGGTTTCGGCGCTCATACTCTTTTTTGTAGGTGTGCGAGATGTAAACATATTGGAGGTGGCGTCAAAGTGTAATTTAAAATTGTATAAGTTGTATAAATCTTAAAACTAACTACAATCTAACTATAAACTAATAATAACAGTGTACCAGATCTTCTGGTTAGTACGGTGGGTCGCAGCCCACAAGTCTTACTTCTAAAGTTTTACAAAAAAATTTATTTCTAGTCAAAAAATATTTTTAAGTCGAAAAAAAAAAAATTTTTTTCAATATTTAATTTTTGTTTAAGGCCTATCTAGATCTTCTCGCACGCTCTTTCCCTTTAAAACGAGCCCCAACTCGGGGGGTCTGGGTGGAGGGGTTTGGGAGTAATGGGGATTTGACAATTTTGGGGAGGGAGGGGGATTTTGTTGGGCCCAATCGTTAGAGCACTTAATGCTCTTTTAAATGAACCCAAACACAGGGGTATTAGGTTAAGGGTTATAGGAGTTAGGAAGAGGGGGGGTGAAGTACGATTTTTTGGGGGGGAAAGGAAAACTGTTGGGCCCAATCGCTAGAGCTCGTCGCGCCCTTTGCGATGAACCCAAACTCGGGGGTGCTGGGATTAAGGGTTAGGGAGTTAGGGTGAGGGGGGGTGAGGTAAATTTTTTGCGGGGGAGGAGGGGGAGGGGGGGGAAGGTTTCGTGGGGAGGCTATTGGTGGGGTCAAAAAATTTTTTATAGTTGGGAGGGTGGATGAGGGGGTTGGCTAGTAGTTGGCGTCCTACTGTTTATATTATATGTATATATATACTATTCTGAATCTACTTTGTTATTGTCAAATTAATTTTTATAATTTTTATATGTACAAAAATTTTGTCTGTCTGTCAGTTGTTGTCAATAATATGTAATGTCAAAATTATAATAATATAGTTAATTATAAATATTTAGATAAATATATAAGTATATGCTGTATTTTTATTTATTTAATTTATATAAGATTTGGGATAATATTTAATATATATTTTAATTAATAAATATTTCTGTTACAGATTTGGACGCCCACGTGGTCTTTAGCGGAGTGAGTAACCCGCGATGCCAAGTTACCAGCCGCCGAACGCGACGACGGCGACAGCGGGGAAAGGGTTGGAGGACGAGTCGACTTGCCAACAAATCCGGACTCCTACGGTAAAGGTGTGGCTCCTCTGTCGATTATTAATTTCTAAACAAGGAGAAACTTTGTTTCTCTATTTTATTTATACTAAAAATTTTTATTTATTATTTATTAAAGGCCTTTATCATTTATATTTTCTAATTTATAACAAATTTTTATTATTAATTTACTACAGTTTAATATTTTCGAATTTAAAATTCTTTAAAAATATAATATAATTTTTGTTGTGGACAGTCACTGACGCCGCACCTTTACCCCGTACGTCACAGCAGTCCAGGCACTCTCCCACCGACTGGCTGTTTTGCTGAATATAAAAATTTTGAAGATAATGTCACTTATCTTATTATTAAAAATTTTTGTTGCTATGGAAAGTGTTTTATTTATTCTAATTTAAGGGATTTATTAATTAAATGTGTTTTACTATTAATTTCTTCTGTTAAAAAGATGTTTTAAGTAATTAATAAAATGTTACAAAAACAGTCGATGCGAAAGACCCTCGACTTGTTTACGAGTTTCGTCTTCAGAGTAAGTGAGCGACGGTTTGTGTCCCGATTTTTATGAAAACCTAAATATTTCCCTTGTTTATAAATATTTTTAAACGGGGTTTTCACCTACGGTTAGCCAAGTAAATTCCCTATATATTACAAATTTTTTCGAGGGACCTCACCGCTTTAGTTTTAAAGCTGTAGGCCTCCGAAGTCAAACGATGTATTCCCAAAAATGGAAAAAGTCGAATAACTCTGTCAAATTTTTAAAAATGTAAATTATTTATTTTGTCAAATTTAATAGTATGGAGTCACCGACCCTATAGTGAAAACTCTATACATCTAGGTATCCTAGTTTGTCTGTAATTTTAATTAATCACTTTTTGGTCAAAATTGGTTTTTAATTTATATTGTCGAAAATACTCTTTAGAAAATTCTGAAATTTTAGTCTAATCTAGGGAACACTACTGGCTATCAAAATAAATTTTTTAAACTATATGTCGCCGCTCTAGTTTTTGCGCCGCACGCGGTTTTGTCCAGAAAAATGGTGTTTTGGTTACCTTTTTGGTTTTTCCGGCTTAAATAACTAATAACTACACAATTTAAAAATATGAAAAAAATTACTAAAGCTACACTAGAGTCTCTACTATGTAATTGAAATGTTTTTAGAATTTTTTACACACTTAAAGTCACTTATTTTATTGTTTGAAGTTTGTACACTTTGTTCGTCACTGAAAATTTTCTTATTTTCTTAATAACTTTTCTATTTATAGTCCGATTTTCAAAATTTTTTCACCAACGTGTTCCTGACACTTCCGCGCAACTTTTGGTATATAACTTTTGAATTTTGGAGCACTTTTTACCACTTTTTAGATTTTTCTCGACTTAGAATTGTCGGAGCGGGTGCGGAGCGGTCTTGAACGACTTGGGACGCGTGCGTGCGCTTCGGAGCGTGAAACGCGACTGGGTTAGGTTAGGTTAGGTTAGGTTAGGTTAGGTTAGGTTAGGTTAGGTTAGGTTAGGTTAGGTTAGGTTAGGTTAGGTTAGGTTAGGTTTTTTTTTTTTTTTTTTTTTTTTTTTATCGTCTAACTTCACGCCACGGATGGTGCGTGCCATTGTATATCTAAATCTAGTTCTCAGCCATTCCAGTTCTCTCAAGTATTCCTCTCGCACTTTTATTCTTCATTCCTGTTCTTCTTTCATCCATCATCAATCATTCAATGGGTGGGATTCCCATTACAAAATATCCTAACTATTACTTATATTCTAGGCGGGTAAATAAGTTTTTCAGAAAACTATAGTTTTTTCTTTTGTACAAAAAAGAAAATTCTTACATCTAGTTATTCTATAGATTATAGTCTGACATTTCAATTCTTATATCTAGTTCTTACAGTCTAACATTTCAAATTTCTTATATTTAGTTTTTACAATCTAGCATTTCCAAGTCCTTATATTTATACAAAGTTATATAAACTAACACAGATATAAAAATACAGTGGATAAAAGTAATATGACAAAATTCTTAAAGTAATAAAAGTCCGAAAGTAAAAGTAAAAACAAACTAACATAATAAAAAACATAATAAACGTAGTAAACATAATAAAAACATCTAATTATTCTGTACATTATAATCTGACATTTCAAATTTCTTATATCTAGTTCTTACAGTAAAATACAGTGGATAAGTAATAAAAGTCCAAAAGTAAAAGTAAAAACTAACATAATAAAAAAGCATAATAAACGTAATAAAGCATAGTAAGTATAACACAATAATAATCAATTTAAGTCTTATTTCTTAACATTCGTACGTATCAGGAGTACGTCGCAAAATCACTGGCGGGGCCCTTAACAGTATTCTACGGACGCTCGAGCCAATGCGTCCCACCTCTTCCTGACGTGGCAGTCATGGCTGAAGGCGTTGTGATTCACTTCGTTCCTCCTTGCTGTGACACAATTGCGGCAGGTGGGGGCTTCGCCCTGTTCCCTTTTGGGGCATTGGGCCCTGAGGTGAGGGCCGCCGCAATGGCTGCAAAGGTCTTCTGCCTCTTTGCAGTGCCTGCGGCCGTGCCCATATCCTAGGCATCTTGTGCACTGTATGAGGGGGCTCTGGTCCTCCACCCTCACCTGCTGCATGTCTATCCGCACCTTCCCCTGGTCTATGGACCTTCTCCATAGGGCTGGCGACACAGCGAGCACAATGTTGCTGCACAGAGGGTTTCTTGTCTTTCTTCGGTATTTGACCTGAACTTGGCCTTTCTCGTTGTCGAGGCCACGAAACAGGTCCCTGTTCTGATTCCTGAGCGCGCTGACAATCTCCTCGTCAGAGTGGATTGCCATCACGTTAAACAGAACCAGAAGAGGGTCCTTATTCTTCATTTCCTCGACCACGAAACCGCCCTTCTGCTCAAGCCTTTCCTTTAATTTATCTTTGTCCTCCTTTGTGCTGCAGCCCATTATCACCCGCCGGTCCTTGGCCCTTCTCACCCTTTCCACTGTGATCCATCCGTTCTTAGCGTCCACTGCCCTACGGATCTCTTCATAGGTCTCTTCACCCGTGTTTTTCTCATCCTTTGAGGCCACTGCAATGGTGTGCAGTGCCTTTTGGTGCCGTTGTCGTTGCTGTTCGGCGTGTTGAGGACCCGCCGTAACGCTGGCATACGTCGCTGTTTTTATGAGGCCCTTTTGCTCCTCCATCGATTCTTTAAGCGACTCTAGCTGCCGTGAGTGCTCCTTGAGGAGCCTGTTATTCTCTTCTAATTTCTCAATTAGCGCGTTTGGGATAGAGGCGGTTGGGGCGGTTGGGGCAGGTGCCTCGGCTACTGTGGCAGCCTTCAATGTTCGCGCGCTGTTTTTTGTAATCTGCTTGTGTTGGGGGGCCTGGGGGATCTGGGGGGCCTGGGGGACCTGGGGCGCCTGGGGAAGGCCGGCTTCCTTGGGAGCTGCAGCCCTCAAGTCCTCCAGCTCATCTTGTGTGATCAGGTTCTCTTCATCTGCTTCCATCACTAGTTCATGTAGCCTCTGTACGGCTCGGAGTATGCCTTCCTTCAGTTCAGTTTTTAAGTTCCTTGATTGGCCGATTAGCTTGATCGCCGACATCTTGGCGGACTTCGCTTCCCGGCCCCTTTTGATACTCTTTATAGCCCGCGGCGTTAGTATTTGCGGAGGTGACTCCGGTCTGTCTTCTGTCGATGTCGAAGCCGTCGGCGTCTTGGGGCCTAACAGGGACCCGCTGAGACCCGGAAGAGCTCTGCCAATCTCCCACCCGTCGGTGCTCTTCTGGGCCGCGGATCTGGTTGGCGTTTTTTCCGGTTCGGCATTCATACTCTTTTTCGTTGGAGTGCGTGGAAGCATTGTTGGAGGTGGTCTTATATACTAAAGAACTTTGTAAAAGTTGTATATTGTCTATCTTAAACTAACACTTAAATTTAATTACAAACTAATATATAACAAAACAAGTAATTAAAATTTTAACTTAATACAAATCAACTTATAAGTAATAATCTTAAATAAAGTAAAATAAAGAGGACGCGACACAGTGTATTCCGATTCTTAAGCTAACGAGGTCAACTTGTTCTAAAAATAGAACAAATTTCGCAATCACTCAAATGATGCTATGGCTTATAGCTCGGTTGTCCTAGGTCCTAAAAATTTTTAAAATATATCCCTATGATCGGGAGATCCCCGTCTATTTTCCAGGTCGTTTCCCGTGAAAATCGGGAAAACTTTTCTCTAACGGTTTTTTAGATTTTTCCACCCCTTATATTTAAAAATTTTAAGAGAATTCTGTAATTTAAAAATAATGGTGAGGTTAAGCCCCACTGTTACTATCTATATACAAAATTTGGAAACGATTGGTTAACGGAATCTATTTTTAATTAAGGGTGAAAGTTCTTTGACGTAAATCGAAAGTAAAAATGACGAGTCTAAATATTAAATAAATTAAAAATATTTTTACACAGGAATGAAGCTGAACACTAAAAAATAATACTACAACTAATTTGGTTGGGGTCCGACCCTTGGGACCTGCCAAATTTGGACAACAAAGTTACTCGGTAGTTGACCTCGTAGTCACCCAGATTTAAAATTAAAACTTATAAATAATAATTCTTAAAATAATAATAATAATATAATAATAAATTAACTAAAATAAATGTCCCCAATAGAGGGAAAGTAATAGAAACAATACAACAGTATGCAACACAATATATTACGGCGAGCGCCGAGGTCAACTTGTTCTAAAAATAGAACAAATTGCGCAATCACTAAAATGATGCTATGGCTTATAACTCGGTTGTCCTAAGTCCTAAAAAATTTTTGAATTATATCACTATGTTCGGGAGATCCCCCTCTATTTTCCGAGTCTTTCCCCGTGAAAATCGGGAAAACTTTTCCCTAACGGTTTTTTAGATTTTTCCACCCCTTATATTTAAAAAAGTTGAGAGAAATTTATAAATTAAAAATGATGGTGGGGTTAAGCCCCGCGGGATCTATCTATATACAAAATTTGGAAGCAATTGGATAACGGAATCTATTTTTAATTGAGGGTGAAAGTTTTTTAACGTAATTTGAAACTGAAAATGACTAGTCTAAATATTGAATAAATTGAAAATATTTTTACACAAGAATGAAGCTAAACACTAAAAATGATACTACAACTAGTTTGGTTGGGGTCCGACCCTTGGGACCTGCCAAATTTGGACAACAAAGTTACTCGGTAGTTGACCTCGGAGTCACTTAAATTTAAATTTAAAACTAAGGATGGCTGCTGGCCTCGCTCGAAGTCGGCGAATGTCTTAAATTGACGGGGATGGATTGCACTTTAATATAATGTAATAAAAAGTATATGGTACCGCTTTAGTTATAAAGTTATAGGGGTCCAAAGTTCACTTAATTAAAAACCACCCGCACAAAAACTTCTTAATGTCACAGATCTTCACTGGGAAGTCGCAGAGGTGTGATCAATGTGTCGGCAGACTCGGGAGAGAGCCCCCAATCGAACGACACTAATGACGCCACCCGGACTCGCCTGGATTAAGTACCACGTGTCACGTGGTGATTGACTTTCTCCTCGCTATCTCCGGAACCTCTTGCCGGAAAAATCCAAAATTCCGCAGGGATGTACCCCTCACTAAATAAAACTTATTTACACTTAAAAAACTATGGGTCACCGCTTTAAAAAAGGCGGCGCACGCACTCAAAGTTATTTTAACCTTAAAAATTCCGGTTTTTGGTGAATAATTCGGTGAAAAATAATCCGATTTCACTTATTTTTTCACTACACTGTAGGGGGCACTGAGGCGCACACTTTGATATATAATATGTATTTATTGAACGATTTTGACACTTTAAACGAATTTTAGACTGCGGAGCGAGTAAAAACGTGACCGTTCGCGTCGGCGCGTGGCGAGCAACTGGGTTAGGTTAGGTTAGGTTAGGTTAGGTTAGGTTTTTTTTTTTTTTTTTTTTTTTTTTTTTTTTTTTTTTTTTTTTTTTTTTTTTTTCTACACCTCCAACGTGGTCGGAGTCTATATCCACTGTTTCTTTCATACTTCGATCATTTATAAGGGCCTTCCATTCTTCATACAGGATCTTTCTTTCATGCATCCCTTTCATTACCTTAAGTGAGTACCTACTGCCTATTTCTTAACTAATTTTCTGTTCTTTTCAGGGATAGTACACAGGTTGACAGGGTTCTTTATTTCAGATTTGTTTTCTTCTTTTATTACACATTGTTTGCATTTGTTTATTTCAGAATTACATTTGATTTATTGGTGAGTTTTATTCTTCTAGTTTACTTATTTTATTTACATTTCCATTAATCCTAAATCTTATCTTTCTATTGTCTTACATTTTCATTTTACTTACTAGCTAGTGTATATAAACTGTAATTACTATTTAACAAGTTCTTATTTCTATTTTCTACTAACTTAATATAACTATTTAATTAGTAGACCTTATTCTAACATATTATTTTATTAATCTTAGTTTAAATACTGGTACCCTATATTTTTCAAAATATATTTGCAGTATTTTTTTTTTACTCTCCTTAATATTATTTTCTTATATTTATTTTTATTACTGTTCAATACATTAGCTGACTTGTTTTTGTTATTCAGTTTATATTTAGTTTTGCTAAGAGTTTGTAAACTTTTATTCGGACTGGTGTTTGCTGCCACTGCGTTTGCCTGTACATCTTTAGCAATACGCGATTGCCGAGCGGGCTATTTCGTCCCACCTTTTCCTGATTGGGCAGTCGCTACTGAAAGCGTTGTGGGTTGTTACGCCCAGTTTCGCTCTCAGACAGTTCCTGCACTCAGGTTGGGCTCCCGTAGCCCACTCTGGGCATTTTGCTCGTAGATGAGGGCCACCGCAGTGGCTGCATACATCAGCTTGCTCTTTACAGAATCGCTTTGAGTGCCCGTAGCCGAGGCACCTCGAGCATTGGACCAGTGGAGTCTGGTCCTCTGCCCTGACTCTCTGGAGGTCTATGTGAACTGCTCCGAGGGTTGTGACCCTACTCCAGAGAGCCGGCGAGGTGCTGACGACCACGTGCACTGTCAGCGGATTCCTAGTTTTCTTTCTGTACTTTATTTCGATTCTGTCTTCTTCACCCTTTAGGTCCCGGAAGAGGTCCCGATTCTGGTTTCGGAGGGCCTTGGCGATGTCTTCGTCTGTGTTTATCGCCAGGACTCCTCTAAGAATCAAGAGCGGATCCCTATTCCTGACCTCCTCTACTGTGAGCCCTACCCCTTCTCTCTGAAGTCTCTGTTTCACCTTTTCTCTCTCTTCAGGGGTGCCGAACCCCATGACCACCTTTTGGTCCTTAGCCTTTCTCACCCGTTCGACTTTCACCCAGCCTTCCTTAGCGTCTACTGTGCTCCTTATCTTGTTGAGGACATCCTCTCCCGTGTCCTTCAGATCTTTAGACGTTACTACCACTGAGTGGAGAGCCTTCTGAGTCAATCGGGGTTGAGGGGCCGCCGCGGTAGCCCCCGCGTAGCTACCAACGGCTGCCACCTCCTCCCGGTATCCCTTCAGTTGTTCTTTGAGGGCCTTTATGTTCTCGTTGTTCTCCCTCAGTAGTCGCGAATTTTCTTCTAGTCTTTTGTCCTCTGTTGCTGTATCTATTAATTTTGCCTTAGTGGTGGGTTTCTCGGCTCCTGTCTTCTTTAGGCCTTTTATGGCCTCCATGTGCTCCTTCATCAGAAGACTATGATCTTCGAGCCTCTTGATCCACGCTGATTGTTGGGCTGGGTTTGCTTGGGGAACCGAGGTGGCGTCAGTTGGGGCGACTGGGGCAGTTATCTTTGCTCTCAGCTCATCCAGCTCATCCTGCTTAATTAGGTTTTCCTCTTCTCCCTCCCTCACAAGCTCATAGAGCTTCTGAACGGCTTGGAGGATACCCTCTTTAAGCTCAGTCTTCAGGTTCCTGGATAAGCCGATTAGCTTAGTCGCCGACATCTTGGCAGACGTAGCTTCTTGTGCCCTGTTTACGCTCTTCTCGCCCGGCGATAAGTCCTTCGGAGGTGGCTCCGGTTTTCTTACCGCCGACGTCGAAGCAGCCGCTGTCTTAGGGCTAATCAAGGTCCTGCTTAGACCCGGGAGGGCCCTGCCTATCTCCCATTCGTCGATACTTTTGCGGACCGTTGATTTTGCCGGCTTTGTTGTGGGTTCGGCACTCGTACTCTTCTTCGGCGGTGTACGTGAGGTGAACATGTTGGAGGTGGTGTCAATATATAAAATATTTGTAAAAGTTTTATATAAATTTAAAAACTTAAAACTACTTATAACCTAACTATAACCTAATAAATAACAATGTACCAGGTCACCTGGTTTGTACGATGGGACGCAGCCCACAAATCTTAATATTAATTTTTCCAAAAATTTTTGGAGTCCTAAAAGTCGAGGATCCGGCCGTCGATGGCTTCTCGTGACTCGCCCTCTCCTCCTCTTTAAAAAGAGCCCAAACACGGATGGGCTGGGTCGAAGGGATTAAAAATTTTAAAAATGGGAATTTTTGGGAAGGGAAGGGAATTGTGTCGGGCCCAATCGTTAGAGCAGTTGATGCTCTTTCAAATGAACCCAAACACAGGGGTATTAGGTCAAGGGGTATAGGAGTTAGGAAGAGGGGGGGTGAAGTACAATTTTTGGGGGGGGAAAGGGAAACTGTTGGGCCCAATCGCTAGAGCTCGTCGCGCCCTTTGCGATGAACCCAAACTCGGGGGTGCTGGGATTAAGGGTTAGGGAGTTAGGGTGAGGGGGGGTGAGGTAAATTTTTTGCGGGGGAGGAGGGGGAGGGGGGGAAGGTTTCGTGGGGAGGCTATTGGTGAAGTAAAAAATTTTTTTGTGATTGGGAGGGTGGATGAGGGGGTTGGTTAGTGGTTGGCGTCCTACTGTTTTTATTATATTTATATATATACTATTCTGAGTCTACTTTGTTATTGTCAAATTAAATTTTTATAATTTTTATATGTATAGAAATTTGTCTGTCTGTATGTTGTTGTCAATAATATGTAATGTCAAAATTATAATAATATAGTTAATTATAATATTTAAATAAGTATATAAGTATATGCTGTATTTTCTATTTAATTTATATAAGATTTTGGAATAATATTTAATATATATTTTAATTAATAAATATTTCTGTTACAGATTTGGACGCCCACGTGGTCATAAGCAGAGTAAGTAACCCGCGATGCTAAATACCAGCCGCCGAACGCGACGACGGCGACAGCGGGGGAAGGGTTGGAGGACGAGTCGAGCTTGCCAGCAACTCCGGACTCCTATGGTAAAGGTATGGCTCCTCTGTCAATTATTAATTCCTAAACAAGGAGAAACTTTGTTTCTCTAATTTATTTATACTAAAAATTTTTATTTATTATTTATTAAAGGCCTTTATCATTTATATTTTCTAATTTAAACAAAATTTTTATTATTAATTACTACAATTAAATATTTTCGAATTTAAATTTTTTTTTTTTTAAAAATATAATATAATTTTTGTTGTGGACAGTCACTGACGCCGCACCTTTACCCCGTACGTCACAGCGGTCCAGGCACTCTCCCACCGACTGGCTGTTTTGCTGAATATAAAAATTTTGAAGATAATGTCACTTATCTTATTATTAAAAATTTTTGTTACTATGGAAAGTATTTTATTTAATCTAATTTAAGGGATTTGTTAATTAAATGTGTTTTACTATTAATTTCTTCTGTTAAAAAGATGTTTTAAATACTTAATAAAATGTTACAAAAACAGTCGATGCGACAAGACCCTCGACTTGTTTACGAGTTTCGTCTTCAGAGTAAGTGAGCGACGGTTTGTGTCCCGATTTTTATGAAAAGCTAAATATCTCCCTTGTTTATAATTATTTTTTGATGGGGTTTTCACCTACAGATAGCCAAATAAATTCCCTATATACTACAAATTTTTTCGAGGGACCTCACCGCTTTACTTTTAAAGCTGTAGGCCTCCGAAGTCAAACGATGTATTCCCAAAAATGGAAAAAGTCGAATAACTCTGTCAAATTTTTAAAAATGTAAATTATTTATTTTGTCAAATTTAATAGTATGGAGTCACCGACCCTATAGTGAAAACTCTATACATCTAGGTATCCTAGTTTGTCTGTAATTTTAATTAATCACTTTTTGGTCAAAATTGGTTTTTAATTTATATTGTCGAAAATACTCTTTAGAAAATTCTGAAATTTTAGTCTAATCTAGGGAACACTACTGGCTATCAAAATAAATTTTTTAAACTATATGTCGCCGCTCTAGTTTTTGCGCCGCACGCGGTTTTGTCCAGAAAAATGGTGTTTTGGTTACCTTTTTGGTTTTTCCGGCTTAAATAACTAATAACTACACAATTTAAAAATATGAAAAAAATTACTAAAGCTACACTAGAGTCTCTACTATGTAATTGAAATGTTTTTAGAATTTTTTACACACTTAAAGTCACTTATTTTATTATTTGAAGTTTAAACACTTTGTTCGTCACTGAAAATTTTCTTATTTTCTTTATAACTTTTCCAGTTTTAGTCCGATTTTCAAAATTCTTTCACAAGCGTGTTCCTGACACTTCCGCGCAACTTTTGGTATATCACTTTTGAAATTTGGAGCACTTTTTACCACTTTTTGAATTTTTCTCGACTTAGAATTGTCGGAGCGGGTGCGGAGCGGTCTTGAACGACTTGGGACGCGTGCGTGCGCTTCGGAGCGTGAAACGCGACTGGGTTAGGTTAGGTTAGGTTAGGTTAGGTTAGGTTAGGTTAGGTTAGGTTAGGTTAGGTTAGGTTAGGTTAGGTTAGGTTAGGTTAGGTTAGGTTAGGTTAGGTTAGGTTAGGTTAGGTTAGGTTAGGTTAGGTAAGGTTAGGTTAGGTTAGGTTAGGTTAGGTTAGGTAAGGTTAGGTTAGGTTAGGTTAGGTTAGGTTTTTTTTTTTTTTTTTTTTTTTTTTTTTTAATTCTACACCTCCAACATGGTCGGAGTCTGTGGTTTCTGTTTCTTTCATACAAGTTCTCGCATTCGTAAGGGCCTTCCATGCTGCATACTTGTCTTTCTTGCATTCGTCCCTTTCATTACTTAAGGTGAGTACCTACTACCTATTTTTTAACTTATTTATTTTCTATGTTTCGGGATAGTATACTGGGTTTACAGGGTGTTTTATTTATTTTAGGATTTATTTCTTGTTTATTCTTATTCTATTTGTCTATTCTTCTAATACAAAACCATTTTTTACTTCCATTGTCACTAATCTCAGATACTTCTACATATTACTTATTATTTCACTACTAACAACTGTACTTATTCCTATTTATTAATACTTTGTCTTACTTCTATTTCCTATTTCTACCAATATAAATTTATTATTTATTTAGTAGAGCTTATATCTAGACATATTCTTTTATATACCTTAAATCTAATACTGGGTAGCTATATTTACTAAAATATAGTAGCAGTATTTTTACTTTCTTGTATAATCTTATTGTCCTATTTATATTACTACTTATATCGAATACATTATTTTTTAACCTAATTTTATTGTACAGTTTTGTCCTACTTTTATCACGAGATAACTTGGACGGAATCGTGCCCGCTGCCACTGTGCGTACTATTGCCACTTTAACAATAGGCGATCGCCGAGCGAGCTATTTCGTCCCACCTTTTCCGGACAGGGCAGTCACTGCTGAAGGCGTTGTGGGCTGTATCGCCCAGTTTCGCCCTCATGCAGTTCCTGCATCCAGGTGGGACTCCAGTAGCCCACTCCTGGCATTTCGTCCTTAAGTGGGGGCCGCCACAGTGGCTGCACACATCCGTTTCGTCCTTGCAGAACCGCTTTGAGTGCCCGTAGCCGAGGCACCTCGAGCATTGGACCAACGGAGTTTGATCCTCAACCCTGACTCTCTGGAGGTCTATATGAACTGCTCCGAGAGCTGTGGCCCTACTCCAGAGAGCCGGCGAGGTGCTGACGACTACGTGCTCCGTCTGCGGGTTTCTCGTTCTTTTCCTATATTTTATTTCTATTCTAATTTCTTCCTCTTTCAGGTCTCGAAACAGGTCCCTATTCTGGTTCCTGAGAGCCTTCAGGATGTCATCATCCTTGTTTATAGCTAAAACGCTCCTCAGGACCAGAAGCGGGTCCCTATTCTTGACTTCTTCTACTATCAACCCTGTCCCTTCTTTCTGCAGCTTTTTCTTGACTTTTTCCCTTTCTTCTGTGGTGCCGAAGCCCATGACCACTTTCTGGTCTTTTGCCTTTCTGACTCGCTCTACTTTGACCCATCCTTCTTTTGCGTTGACCGTATTTCTGATTTTCCCAAGAACTTCTTCACCGGTGTCCATTTTGTTGGAAGAGGTCACCACCACTGAGTGGAGAACCTTTGGGGTGGTGCGAGGTGGAGGAGCCGCCGCTGCAGCCCCCGCGTAGCTCCTAACGGCCGCCGCCTCCTCTCTGCAACCCTTTAATTGCTCTTGGACGGCCCTCAGGTTCTCCGTGTTTTCCTTCAATAGTGTCGAGTGCTCCTCTATCTTCTTATTGAATGGTCCTAGTTCTTCTTGGTGTTTTGTCCTGATGTTTTGCTGGTCAACTCCCTTCTTTTTGAGGTCCTTCATAAGTTCCAAATGTTCTTTCATCAAGAGGCTGTGCTCCTCCAACCTCTTGATCAGTGCGGTCTGTTGGACTGGGTTCGCCTGGGGTACCGGGGTGAGGTCTGTATCCGTCGTCGACGTCTTCGTCGGCGGTCCAGCTTTGGCCTTTAACTCGTCCAGCTCATCTTGCTTTATGAGGTTTTCCTCCTCTGCTTCTCTCACAAGTTCGTACAGCCTCTGTACGGCTTGTAATATTCCTTCTTTTAGCTCGGTCTTCAGGTTTCTTGACTGACCGATTAATTTCACCGCTGACATCTTTGCAGACCTCGCTTCCTGTGCCCTAATGACGCTCTTTTCTGCCGGCGTTGCGTCTTTCGGAGGTGACTCCGATTTCCCAACTGCCGAGGTCGAAGGCGTCGGGGTCTTTGGGCTTATGAGGGTTCTGCTGAGCCCCGGAAGAGCCCTGGCAATCTCCCATTCGTCTATACTTTTTCGAACTACAGACTTTTCCGGCTTGCTTTTTGCGGGTTCGGCGCTCATGCTCTTCTTTGTGGGTGTGCGAGATGTAAACATATTGGAGGTGGCGTCAAAGTGTAATTTAAAATTGTATAAGTTGTATAAATATCTTAAAACTAACTACAATCTAACTATAACTAATAATAACTGTGTACCAGATCTTCTGGTTAGTACGGTGGGTCGCAGCCCACAAGTCTTACTTCTAAAGTTTTACAAAAAATTTTTTTTTTTTTTTATTTCTAGTCAAAAAATTTTTAAGTCGAAAATTTTTTCAATTTTTTATTTTTTTGTTTAAGACCTATCTAGATCTTCTCGCACGCTCTTTCCCTTTAAAACGAGCCCCAACTCGGGGGGTCTGGATGGAGGGGTTTGGGAGTTATGGGGATTTGACAATTTTGGGGAGGGAGGGGGATTTTGTTGGGCCCAATCGTTAGAGCACTTAATGCTCTTTTAAATGAGCCCAAACACAGGGGTATTAGGTCGAGGGGTATAGGAGTTAGGAAGAGGGGGGGTGAAGTACAATTTTTGGGGGGGGAGAGGAAAACTGCTGGGCCCAATCGCTAGAGCTCGTCGCGCCCTTTGCGATGAACCCAAACACGGGGGTGCTGGGATTAAGGGTTTGGGAGTTGGGGTGAGGGGGGGTGAGGTAAATTTTTTGCGGGGGAGGAGGGGGAGGGGGGGGGGGAAGGTTTCGTGGGGAGGCTATTGGTGGGGTCAAAAAATTTTTTGTAGTTGGGAGGCTGGATGAGGGGGTTGGCTACTAGTTGGCGTCCTACTGTTATATTATATGTATATATATGCTATTCAGAATCTACTTTGTTATTGTCAATTTAATTTTTATAATTTTTATATATACAAAAAATTTTGTCTGTCTGTCTGTTGTTGTCAATAATATGTAATGTCAATATTATAATAATATAGTTAATTATAAATATTTAAATAAATATATAAGTATATGCTGTATTTTTATCTATTTAATTTATATAAGATTTTGGAATAATATTTAATATATATTTTAATTAATAAATATTTCTGTTACAGATTTGGACGCCCACGTGGTCATAAGCGGAGTAAGTAACCCGCGAGGCCAAGTACCAGCCGCCGAACGCGACGACGGCGACAGCGGGGAAAGGGTTGGAGGACGAGTCGATCTTTACCAGCAACTCCGGACTCCTACGGTAAGGTGTGGCTCCTCTGTCAATTATTGATTTCTAAACAAGGAGAAACTTTGTTTCTCTATTTTATTTATACTGAATTTTTATTTATTGTTTATTAAAGGCCTTTATCATTTATATTTTCTAATTTATAACAAATTTTTATTATTAATTTACTACAATTTATTATTTTCGAATTTAAATTTTTTGAAAATATAATATAATTTTTGTTGTTGACAGTCACTGACGCCGCACCTTTACCCCGTACGTCACAGCGGTCCAGGCACTCTCCCACCGACTGGCTGTTTTGCTGAATATAAAAATTTTTAAGATAATGTCACTTATCTTTTTATTAAAAATTTTTGTTACTATGGAAAGTATTTTATTTAATCTAATTTAAGGGATTTGTTAATTAAATGTGTTTTACTATTAATTTCTTCTATTAAAAGAATGTTTTAAGTAATTAATAAAATGTTACAAAAACAGTCGATGCGACAAGACCCTCGACTTGTTTACGAGTTTCGTCTTCAGAGTAAGTGAGCGACGGTTTGTGTCCCGATTTTTATGAAAACCTAAATATCTCCCCTGTTTCTAATTATTTTTAGATGGGGTTTTCACCTACGGATAGCCAAGTAAATTCCCTATATATTGCAAATTTTTTCGAGGGACCTCACCGCTTTACTTTTAAAGCTGTAGGCCTCCGAAGTCAGACGATGTATTCCCAAAAATGGAAAAAGTCGAATAACTCAGTCAATTTTTTAAAAAATGTAAATTTTTATTTTGTCAAATTTAATACTATGGAGTCACCGACCTTACAGTGAAAACACTATTCGTCTAGCTATCCTAGTTTGTCTGGAATTTTAATTTGTCACTTTTAGGTCAAAATTGGTTTTTAATTTATATTGCCGAAAATACTGTTTAAAAAATTTTGAAATTTTAGAGTAATCTAGGGAACACTTCTGGCTATCAGAATAAATTTTTAAAACTATATGTCGCCGCTTTAGATTTTGCGCCGCACGCGGTTTTGTCCGGAAATGTGACGTTAATGTTACCTTTTTTGTTTTTCCGGCTTAAATAACTAATAACTACACAATTTAAAAATATGAAAAAATTACTAAAGCTACACTAGAGTCTCTACAATGTATTTGAAATGTTTTTAGAATTTTTTACACACTTAAAGTCACTTATTTTATTGTTTGAAGTTTGTACACTTTGTTCGTCACTGAAAATTTTCTTATTTTCTTAATAACTTTTCTATTTATAGTCCGATTTTCAAAATTTTTTCACCAACGTGTTCCTGACACTTCCGCGCAACTTTTGGTATATCACTTTTGAAATTTGGAGCACTTTTTACCACTTTTTAGATTTTTCTCGACTTAGAATTGTCGGAGCGGGTGCGGAGCGGTCTTGAACGACTTGGGACGCGTGCGTGCGCTTCGGAGCGTGAAACGCGACTGGGTTAGGTTAGGTTAGGTTAGGTTAGGTTAGGTTAGGTTAGGTTAGGTTAGGTTAGGTTCTGCCGGCCGTAGTCAAGGCTATGGTAGGTAGTGAGAGGGCCTGGGCGGCGGTGGTCTCTTTCTGTGAGGTTGTCATCTCGCGGAAGGAGACTGCCGAAAGGGGGAGGGAAAATGATCCCTCCTCGGCGCCGATGCGCCGACGTAGGCTGGGTCGTAGGCAGCGGGCTTATGCCCGCCGAATGCCTCCCCAGTGAGAGGAGCCTGCGGGTGTCGGAGGGGTAATCCGATGCCCGATGATCCAGGCAAATGGAGAGCTGCAGGCCTTACGTTCTGGCAGGCAGTTCTTGGAGAAGGAAGGGGGGTGTGGGTGGGGCCCACCTCTCCTACCGAAGGCGGAGTCCCCTTTTAGGGGCTCGTGCGTAGTGAACGGATGAATGGCAGGCCGTCCCCGTTACACTAGCTTACGCACTGCGCCGAGAACGTCGAGGTGGTTTTAGTGGGTAAAAATCCCACATACCCCGACCGGGTTCCCCCTCGGTCGGAAGTCTTTCAGAAGATTTCCCCTCGTTACCAAAAAAAAAAAAAAAAAAAAAAAATAAAAAAAAAAAAAAAAAAAAAAAAAAAAAAAAGGTTAGGTTAGGTTTTTTTTTTTTTTTTTTTTTTTTTTTTTTTTTTTTTTTTTTTTTTTTATTCTGCACCTCCAACATGGTCGGAGTCTGTGTTTTCTGTTTCTTTCATACTTCGATCGTTTATAAGGGCCTTCCATTCTACATACTAGATCTTTCTTTCACGCTTCCCTTTCATTACCTAAGGTGAGTACCTACTATCTATTTCTTAACTAGGTTATTTCTATTTTCTTTTCAGGGATAGTACACAGGTGGACGGGGTTCTTTATTTCAATTTTGTTTTCTTTCTTCATTACACATTTTTTACATTTACTTCTTTCAGGATTACATTTGCGTTACTGCTATGTTTTCTTTCTATTTTTACTTATTTAGTTACATTTCATTAAGCCTAAATCTTATATCCTTATTATTTTACATTACTATTACTATTATTTTACATTACTATTACTATTATTTTACATTACTATTACTTCCTAACTAGTGTATATAAACTATAATTACTATTACAAGTTCTTATTTCTATTTTCTACTAACTTAATATAACTATTTAATTAGTAGACCTTATTCTAACATATTATTTTATTAATCTTATTTTAAATACTGGTACCCTATATTTATCAAAATATATTTGCAGTATTTTTTACTATCTTTAATATTATTTTCTTATATTTATTTTCATTCTTATTTAATACATTAGTTGACTTGTTTTTATTCATCAGTTTATATTTATTTGTGCCAAAAGTTTGTAGGATTTTATTCGGACTGGTGTTTGCTGCCACTGCGTTTGCCTGTACATCTTTAGCAATACGCGATTGCCGAGCGGGCTATTTCGTCCCACCTTTTCCTGATTGGGCAGTCGCTGCTGAAAGCGTTGTGGGTTGTTACGCCCAGTTTCGCCTTCAGACAGTTCCTGCACTCAGGTTGGGCTCCCGTAGCCCACTCTGGGCATTTTGCTCGTAGATGAGGGCCACCGCAGTGGCTGCATACATCGGCTTGCTCTTTACAGAATCGCTTTGAGTGCCCGTAGCCGAGGCACCTCGAGCATTGGACCAGCGGAGTCTGGTCCTCCGCCCTGACTCTCTGGAGGTCTATGTGAACTGCTCCGAGGGTTGTGACCCTACTCCAGAGAGCCGGCGAGGTGCTGACGACCACGTGCACTGTCAGCGGATTTCTTGTTTTCTTTCGATATTTTACTTCAATTCTGTCTTCTTCACCCTTTAGGTCCCGGAAGAGGTCCCGATTCTGGTTTCGGAGGGCCTTGGCGATATCTTCGTCTGTGTTTATCGCCAGGACTCCTCTAAGGATCAATAGCGGATCCCTATTCCTGACCTCCTCGACTGTGAGCCCTACCCCTTCTCTCTGAAGCCTTTGTTTCACCTTCTCTCTTTCCTCCAGGGTGCCGAACCCCATGACCACCTTTTGGTCCTTGGCCTTTCTTACCCGTTCGACTTTTACCCAGCCTTCCTTAGCGTCTACAGTGCTCCTTATTTTGTTGAGGACGTCTTCTCCTGTGTCCTTCAGGTCTTTAGACGTTACGACCACTGAGTGGAGAGCCTTCTGAGTCAATCGGGGTTGAGGGGCCGCCGCGGCAGCCCCCGCGTAGCTGCCAACGGCTGCCACCTCCTCCCGGTATCCCTTCAGTTGCTCTTTGAGGGCCCTTATGTTCTCGTTGTTCTCCCTCAGCAGTCGCGAATTCTCTTCTAGTCTCTTGTCAGCCGTATCCGTTTTGGTTTCTGTTGTCCTAGGCGTGGGTTTTTCGGCTCCTGTCTTCTTTAGGCCCTTTATGGCCTCGATGTGCTCCTTCATCAGAAGACTGTGATCTTCGAGCCTCTTGATCAACGCTGTTTGTTGGGCTGGGTTTGTTTGGGGAGCCAAGCTGGCGTCAGTTTGGGCGACTGGGGCGGTTGTCTTTGCTCTCAGCTCATCCAGCTCATCCTGCTTAATGAGGTTTTCCTCTTCTCCCTCCCTCACAAGCTCATAGAGCTTCTGAACGGCTTGGAGGATACCCTCTTTAAGCTCAGTCTTCAGGTTCCTGGATAAGCCGATTAGCTTAGTCGCCGACATCTTGGCAGACCTAGCTTCTTGTGCCCTGTTCACGCTCTTCTCGCCCGGCGATAAGTCCTTCGGAGGTGGCTCCGGTTTTCTTACCGCCGACGTCGAAGCAGCCGCTGTCTTAGGGCTAATCAAGGTCCTGCTTAGACCCGGGAGGGCCCTGCCTATCTCCCATTCGTCGATACTTTTGCGGACCGTTGATTTTGCCGGCTTTGTTGTGGGTTCGGCACTCGTACTCTTTTTCGGCGGTGTACGTGAGGTGAGCATGTTGGAGGTGGTGTCAATATATAAAGAAAATTTGTAAAAGTTTTATATAATCTTAAAAACTTAAAACTAATTTTAACCTAACTATAACCTAATAAAAACAATGTACCAGGTCACCTGGTTTGTACAATGGGACACAGCCCACAAATCTTAATGCTAAATTTCCAAAAAATTTTTTGGAGTCCTAGAATCGAGGATCCGGCCGTCGATGGCTTCTCGTGACTCGCCCTCTCCTCCTCTTTAAAAAGAGCCCAAACTCGGATGGGCTGGGTCCAAGGGATTCAAAGTTATAAAAGTGGGAATTTTTTGGGAAAGGAAGGGAATTGTGTCGGGCCCAATCGTTGGAGCGAATGATGCTCTTTCAAATGAACCCAAACACGGGGTTGTTTGGGCAAGGGATACAGGAGTTAGGTTGAGGGGGGGTGAGGTAAAAATTTTTGGGGGGGGAAAGGAAAACTGTTGGGCCCAATCGCTAGAGCTCGTCGCGCCCTTTGCGATGAACCCAAACTCGGGGGTGCTGGGATTAAGGGTTAGGGAGTTAGGGTGAGGGGGGGTGAGGTAAATTTTTTGCGGGGGAGGAGGGGGAGGGGGGGGAAGGTTTCGTGGGGAGGCTATTGGTGAGGTCAAAAAATTTTTTATAATTGGGAGGGTGGATGAGGGGGTTGGCTAGTAGTTGGCGTCCTACTGTTTATATTATATGTATATATATACTATTCTGAATCTACTTTGTTATTGTCAATTTAATTTTTATAATTTTTATATGTACAAAAAATTTTGTCTGTCTGTCTGTTGTTGTCAATAATATATAATGTCAAAATTATAATAATATAATTAATTATAATATTTAGATAAATATATAAGTATATGCTGTATTTTTATTTATTTAATTTATATAAGATTTTGGAATAATATTTAATATATATTTTAATTAATAAATATTTATGTTACAGATTTGGACGCCCACGTGGTCTTAAGCGGAGTGAATAACCCGCGATGCCAAATACCAGCCGCCGAACGCGACGACGGCGACAGCGGGGAAAGGGTTGGAGGACGAGTCGAGCTTGCCAGCAACTCCGGACTCCTATGGTAAAGGTATGGCTCCTCTGTCAATTATTAATTTCTAAACAAGGACAACTTTGTTTCTCTATTTTATTAATGCTAAAAATTTTTATTTATTATTTATTAAAGGCCTTTATCATTTATATTTTCTAATTTATAACAAATTTTTATTATTAATATACTACAATTTAATATTTTCGAATTTAAATTTTTTAAAAATATAATATAATTTTTGTTGTGGACAGTCACTGACGCCGCACCTTTACCCCGTACGTCACAGCGGTCCAGGCACTCTCCCACCGACTGGCTGTTTTACTGAATATAAAAATTTTGAAGATACTGTCCCTTATCTTATTATTAAAAATTTTTGTTACTATGGAAAGTATTTTATTTAATCTAATTTAAGGGATTTATTAATTAAATGTGTTTTACTATTAATTTCTTCTGTTAAAAAGATGTTTTAAATACTTATTAAAATGTTACAAAAACAGTCGATGCGACAAGACCCTCGACTTGTTTACGAGTTTCGTCTTCAGAGTAAGTGAGCGACGGTTTGTGTCCCGATTTTTATGAAAACCTAAATATTTCCCTTGTTTATAAATATTTTTAAACGGGGTTTTCACCTACGGTTAGCCAAGTAAATTCCCTATATATTGCAAATTTTTTCGAGGGACCTCACCGCTTTACTTTAAAAGCTGTAGGCCTCCGAAGTCAGACGATGTATTCCCAAAAATGGAAAAAGTCGAATAACTCTGTCAAATTTTTAAAAATGTAAATTTTTTATTTTGTCAAATTTAATAGTATGGAGTCACCGACCCTATAGTGAAAACTCTATACATCTAGGTATCCTAGTTTGTCTGTAATTTTAATTAATCACTTTTTGGTCAAAATTGGTTTTTAATTTATATTGTCGAAAATACTCTTTAGAAAATTCTGAAATTTTAGTCTAATCTAGGGAACACTACTGGCTATCAAAATAAATTTTTTAAACTATATGTCGCCGCTCTAGTTTTTGCGCCGCACGCGGTTTTGTCCAGAAAAATGGTGTTTTGGTTACCTTTTTGGTTTTTCCGGCTTAAATAACTAATAACTACACAATTTAAAAATATGAAAAAATTAATAAAGCTACACTAGAGTCTCTACTATGTATTTGAAATGTTTTTAGAATTTTTTACACACTTAAAGTCACTTATTTTATTGTTTGAAGTTTGTACACTTTGTTCGTCACTGAAAATTTTCTTATTTTCTTAATAACTTTTCTATTTATAGTCCGATTTTCAAAATTTTTTCACCAACGTGTTCCTGACACTTCCGCGCAACTTTTGGTATATCACTTTTGAAATTTGGAGCACTTTTTACCACTTTTTAGATTTTTCTCGACTTAGAATTGTCGGAGCGGGTGCGGAGCGGTCTTGAACGACTTGGGACGCGTGCGTGCGCTTCGGAGCGTGAAACGCGACTGGGTTAGGTTAGGTTAGGTTAGGTTAGGTTAGGTTAGGTTAGGTTAGGTTAGGTTAGGTTAGGTTAGGTTAGGTTAGGTTAGGTTAGGTTAGGTTAGGTTAGGTTAGGTTAGGTTAGGTTAGGTTAGGTTAGGTTAGGTTAGGTTAGGTTAGGTTAGGTTAGGTTAGGTTAGGTTAGGTTAGGTTAGGTTAGGTTAGGTTAGGTTAGGTTAGGTTAGGTTAGGTTAGGTTAGGTTAGGTTAGGTTAGGTTAGGTTAGGTTAGGTTAGGTTAGGTTAGGTTAGGTTAGGTTAGGTTAGGTTAGGTTTTTTTTTTTTTTTTTTTTTTTTTTTTTTTTTTTTTTTTTTTTAAAGGCACCCGCCATCGCAGGGTGTTATTGCCCTCGGGTCTTTCTTGCATGGCAAGAATTTTGATATTTATTTATTTACCAACAGTACAGATTTTCTTAAAACTACTTAAAATTTATTACATTGCTTTGTACTGTGGCCTTGCCGATGGCTCGGTCGCACACTATAAAAACCATTCCAAAATTATCAATGCAATTCAATTCAATAAATAATTAAAACCATAAAATAATTAAAATTCAAAATAAAATAAAAAAATAAAATAAAATAATTAAAATAATTACAATAAGATTTTAAAACCGGATTAAAATTGAATACATTGGAATAAAATTGAATTAAATAATTTGAAATTAAAATATAAAATTGAAATAAATAATTTAAAATTAAATATAAAATTGAATAATTTAAAATTTTGAATAAATAATTACATTCTTAATAAAATTGAATTTGAATAATTTAAAACAATAAATAGTTAAAATGGTAAAAATTTACAATAAAATTAGAATTGAATTTGAATGGTTAAAATATACATATATTGTGCAGCATCCTCCTTTTATCTTGTTCTATTTCTTTCATTTGCGACTTTTACAACTTTAAGGCAGAACCGCTCCAGATGCGGCCTGGAGTGTTTGTCAGCTATCAATTCAGCTATGGTTGTTTCAGTTAGTTTTTTCCCAGTACTTATTTCCAGGTCGCATCTGTCACGGTCATGCCTCGGACACTCGAATAGGAGGTGCTGCACCGTCTCTGCGACCTCTGGGTCGCACACACATGAGTCGCTATCTTTAAGCTTGAACTTATATAAATATGCCGCGAATCCTCCATGCCCCGTCAGCACTTGCGCCCACCCAGACGTCCTGTCGAGGCACCTCATGGTCCGATAAGCGCACCATGCATCAGGGAAGAACATGCGGGTGACCTCCGCTGTGGCTCCTTCGGTGTACCTACTGTTCCAGCGCCGGACCGCGCCCTCTCTCAGTCGTCGTTTGACATATGAGATTGGACACCTGTCATAGGCCGGGGCGACCCTAGCCTTGGCCGCTAGCCTGGCCAATTCGTCGGCGCGCTCGTTGCCGGGTATCCCGACGTGAGCCTTCACCCAAAAGAACCGGAGGGTTTTACCCCTCCCCTGCAACTCCCTAATATTCTTCCGAATATGGGTAGCGAGGGGATGGCGCGTGTCCGGGTTCCGGATCAAGTCCAGCGAAGAACGGGAGTCGCTTAGCACCGCCGCGCTGGCGAAGTTCCTCTCGACAACCAGGTCCGTAGCCCTGGCTATCGCTAGCAACTCCGCCTGAAAGACGGTGCACATCGGCTCCAGCCTCAACCGTCTCGTCCGGACCTCGACCCCATCCCGCCAATAAGTGTACGCTGCCCCGACCCCGTCATCAGACTTACTACCGTCAGTGTAAATCAGATGCTCGGGAAGGTGTAGCTGGGCTACATGTTCGGGGAGCATACCTTCCAGACATACGTAATCTACGTCCGGCTCACTGGCAGGGTGAGGAGCCTCGGTAAAGGCCACACGCTCCTCCAGTTCGCGGGAGTCCAGCTCGTCGATCGGGCGTCCCCGTTTGCTCTCGAACAATCGGGCCGCCTCCCAGACCCGGAGGTCAAGCGGGAGGAGCCCGGCCAGCGTGAGCGCTGCGTTGAGCGACACCGTCCGATGTGACCTAGCAATCTTCTGTGCAAATCCCCTCTGGACGGTAGCAAAGGACCTTTGCACAGAGATCTTTTCGGCGGCCTTCGCCCAGGAGCTCGCGCCGTACAGTATCGTCGGTTCGACGACCGCGAAATATATCGTCCTGATGATCTCCGAGCACAAGCCCCATTCCACCCGAGCCATCGTCGACAGTTTCCTATACAGGTCCGTTGCCTTACGACAAGCGTAGGCAACGTGACTGTTAAAGGTTAGTTTACTGTCGACGATGACCCCGAGGATCTTGAGCTCGTTCACCATCGAAATGTCAACCCCGCCCAGCTGCACAACCGGAGTGTCGTACTTAAGCTTGCGCGTGACTACCATCGCCTGAGTCTTTTCGGCGGAAAAGCGCAGCTTATTCACGACACCCCAGTCCCGCGCAACAGCCAGGGCGGCATTGGCATCCCGCTGGATCTCGAGTGCAGTATGCCCGGAGAACACCAACACGATATCGTCCGCGAACGCCTGCACGTACGCGCCCAGCCCATCCAGGCTGTCCAGGAGGGGGTCCAGCAGCATGTTCCAAAACAGAGGTCCACCTATAGAGCCTTGCACACAGCCCTTGGTCTGCGCCTTCCGCACAGTCCTTCCCGCGTAGTGCACGGCAACGCTTCGGTCCCGGAAGTAATCCTCGACAAGACGCCTCAAGTTTACGGGGATACCTTTCTCTATCATTCTGCACTTTATGGCCGGCCACCACGCGTTGTCGAACGCTCCCTCAATGTCGAGAGAGACCATGAGAGCGGTCTCTTTCCTGGAAAGAACACCTCTAACGTGCTGCATCAGGTCATACAGCGTATCCTCCGTGCTCCGCTGCGGTGTGAAGCCATACTGCCTTGCATTGGACTTGGGCAAGACGTGCCATCGGATTCGACGACACAGAATTTTCTCAAAGATCTTGCCCAAGATGGAAAGGAGTCCAATGGGGCGGTACGACTTTGCGCGGGCATAGTCTGGACGCGCTGGTTTCCTGAGCACCACGACAGAAGCCCCCTTCCACGGCGCTGGAAAGCACGCCAGGTCAAGACACCGGTTCAGGATGGTAATGAACAACTGTTCGCTCGCGCATATGGCGTGCCAGCATATGTCGCTGGTGAACCCATCCTGACCCGGCGCCTTTTTAGGGTTGAAGCTGCGCAGAGTCCGAACCAACTCTCCCCTGGTGATCTGGGGGTCGTCGGTGTCATCAGGTAGGCGCATGCCAACCAGGTCCGCTCGGCTTCGGATGACGGCGTGGACTTCAGAGTCTGTACCGTCATCGTCATCGGCGAAGAATGTCCTGGCTAGCAGCGCGGCCGACTGGTCCGGGCTCTGCACAACTCCTCCCTCCACGAGGAGCTGGTCCTCGCGGTGACCCGCCGCTCTTCTCAGCACCCGGTAGATCCCATCCCACATAGACTCCCGCTCTTGCATCGAGGTAAATGCCTTCCATCCCTCCGTTTGGGCGCTGACAACCCTCCGTTCATACTCCGCCTTAGCGATCAGGTACTCGTCAACCACACATTCTCTGCGACGCGGTGCCGCACATCGAACCCGGCGGCGTTTCGTGTTTACTTCGCGCCGCAGCCTTTCAAGCTCATCGTTCCACCAAGGAAAGCGTTTCTTTATTTTAGGGGGTTTGTGGGGAGGGATAGACTTTTTGCTCGCCTCCTCCACGCATTCTATGTATCTGGTTACCGCCTCTTCCAACTGGTTTCGGTCGGTAACCAGACTAACGGCCTCCGGGGTTAGTCCCCGCTCGGCCAACCCACTACGCATTTCCTCGGCGAAACGACCCCATTCAGCCTTCCGGGTATTGAAACGTCGGGTAGTCCACCTAGCGTTTCCCCCCGGCGGAACCTTGAGACCCAGGACTACACGTATCGTTCTGTGATCCGAGTTGGTCACGGAGTCGTCCACCCTCCATTCGCGGACGCTTCTCAACAACCCGTGGGTGCAGACGGTGACATCGACATGACTCGTGTACCTCCTGCCCCCCCGGATCGTATCGAAGGTGGGGACGACTCCTTTGTTCAATACGTGCAGCTCCAGGTCATCAAAGAACCCCCGAAGGGTTTCGCCTCTGGCGTCCTCCCCGACGCTCCCCCACCACGGACTCCATGCATTCCAATCGCCGCCCACAAGGACCCTGTTGGTGCCGACCTTCCCCAGGAAGTCTCGCACTTGCGCCAGGTATGGTTCGATGTCCTCCGTGCCTTCAAGGTAGACAGAGACGACCGCTACGGTCCAATCTCCCGCCTTAAGGACGACAGCCACGATGTTCTCAGTGATTATCTGGGGGTTCACATGAACCTCCAGGTCCTCACGGAAGACCATGACTGCCGCCTTGACGGGTTTGGTCCTGGCGTCCTCTCTCTGCACTACCCTGACGCCACGGAAGCTACCGACCCTCCCCTCTGAGCCGACGTAAGGTTCCTGGATTAAGGCGACTCCAACACCATCCCTGTGCGCGTCCATGACCAGTTCCTGCGTCGCCAGACGGGCACGCTGGAGGTTGGCTTGGAAGACCACAAAGCTTCCCTTACACTCTGGTACAGCTGCGGTGCCCTCAGCAGTAGCTCACCGAAGAACGCGCGATACCGTCCCACTTCCGCCGGATAGGGCAGTCTCCGCTGAACGCATTGTGGCCCGCCTCCTGGAACCCAGCCCGGTCGCAGTTCCTGCAGACGGGGGGCCTCCCATCCACTCGGGAAGGACACTTCGTTCGGTCGTGCCCCCCCCCGCAGTGGCTGCAAAGGTCCACCGTCTCCTTACAGTTTCTGCGGCCGTGGCCATAGCCCAGGCAGCGGGTACACTGCACCAGCGGCGACTGGTCCTCGGCAGTCAGGCCCTGTATGTCGATGTAGATGGTCCCCGCCTCGGTCAGCTTGCGCCAAACCTGAGGGGAGACCTGTAACACCACATGGACCTGGTGAGGGTTCCGCGCCTTCCTACGGTAAACTTCCTTGACCCTAAAGTGCGCCGGATCCAGGTCCCGCCACAACTTCTGATTCTGACATTTTAAGGACTCTATAATGTCAGCCTCAGTGTTGTAGCCGAACACATTCCGGACTATCACTCTCGGGTCTCGGTTCGCCGCGGGCTCGAGTTTGAGACCAGCCTGGGACTTGAGTCGACTTTGGGTCTTCTCCAGCCCCGGCCGATCCCCGCAGCTGATCACGATCTTTCCGTCCCTTATTTTCCTGACTCTTTCGATTTGGATCCCCGTCCTACGCGCATCGAGGGCCTCTCTTACTTTACCTATCACGCTATCGCTCGTATCCTTGGGGATGGTGGAGGACACGATCAGGTTAGGTTAGGTTAGGTTAGGTTAGGTTAGGTTAGGTTAGGTTAGGTTAGGTTAGGTTAGGTTAGGTTAGGTTAGGTTAGGTTAGGTTAGGTTAGGTTAGGTTAGGTTAGGTTAGGTTAGGTTAGGTTAGGTTAGGTTAGGTTAGGTTAGGTTAGGTTAGGTTAGGTTAGGTTAGGTTAGGTTAGGTTAGGTTAGGTTAGGTTAGGTTAGGTTAGGTTAGGTTAGGTTAGGTTAGGTTAGGTTAGGTTAGGTTAGGTTAGGTTAGGTTAGGTTGGGGGCGATACCGGTTCCTCCACGTTGGTGCCCCTGGGCAACGTCTGGGTGCGCCGCCCCGCCCTTTACACGGGGTGAGGTACTCAAACGGCCGAACACCGGTCTATCTCTGTCTTTCTTTCTGTCTATAGTTTACTCTTGTTTTTGTTTTGTTTATTTTATTTATTCTATCTTTCACCGTCTTTTCTTCACTATCTTTCTTTTATATATATTCTAATGCGTGATGTATGTATGTGGATGGGCAGGCTTTTACGGCCCCTAATCCCCGGAGTGTGGTGCCCGTCCTTGGGATGGATGGCGAGCGGGTGGCTCGTCCCGAGGGCACTAGGTTCGGTCCTACCTTAAAGGGCCAAAACATGAATGGCGCTTGCAAAAGAAAAACTACCCCAGGAGGGTCCCAGTCTTGATGAGGCTGGGGAATCCCTCACCGGCACGCCGGTCTGCCCCACGTATTCTGGGGGGGGCAACAAACGCCAAGGGGGTCCTTCTTCAAAGGACCTCCTAAGACGAGGTGCAGTGGGCACGGACTTAAGCACGAACAACGGACTTGATTTGCCTAATGATAGGGTTTTGGTGGTTAGGCTGGAGAGAACTGAGGTGGGAACTTCGAGGACGACGCGTTCTAAAGAGCGTCAGCCCTCCGAACCCAGGAACGTATCCAGCAGTAGGAGCGTGGCACGCAGTGCTCGCTCGACGAGTGGCCAGGGAGGCTCGGACACGGACCCGGTATCTATGGAGACGTGTTCCGAGCTTGATATTCCCGCTCCGGTCCGCAAGAGACCGTTGAGACTATCATCGGGAGGTAGCTCGTCGGGCAGAGGCCCGAAAGTTGCGGCCACCACTTCGGCTAAGCGTGGCAGAGGACGGCCCCCGACTACGGGGATGTACGTCGGCCTAGCCAAAGCGAAGGAGGAGCTCAACCGGCAGAAGCGCGAAGCGTTCCTGCTGGACTCGGAGGAGGAGGTGATGAGGTCGGCACGTAGGGTGGAGGTAGCGATACCCGCCCTTAAGACACTGCCGGCCTCGTCCCTAGGAGCTGAGGTAGACAAGGCGCTCGAGGCAATTTTAGATGTCGCCCGGAAATCGCGCAATCTAAAGGGTGGTTGTATCCGAGCCCTCAAATCGTCTACACAGCTGCTGAAGGACGCAACGGAGGTTCTTCTGAAACGAAGTTCTAGCGAGGAGAACGAGCTTCTTCGTAAGCGACTTAGGGAGGAGCAGGAAAAGAATTCCCTGCTCCAAATCGAGCTGCAGGCGTTGAGGGAGGGTCAGGCCCGCCTTCGGGCGGACATGGACCAATTGGCCACTGCCCCCACTCAAAGACAGAAGGAGCAGATGATTGAGGAGCTTCGCGCCAAAATGATGCTTGACATCGGGAGCATGATGGACGCGAAGCTCCAGGGCATCGAAGATCGGCTCCTGCCGAAGCAACGCCTTCGACCGCCCCTAGCCTCTGACAAGGGCCCAGTTCCAGCGTCAGGGGCTGCGGCAGAGCCCGAGCGTTGTGATCAGCGACCAGGAGGGAAAAAGAAGACAGGAGCTTCCAAAAAGGTTTCCCAGAAGCCGGTGGCGACTAAAGAGCCGCGTTTCTTGCCCCCGGCACCTGCGTCAATGACTGAAGGGTGGACGGAGGTAGTTAAGAAAAAGAAGGTCCCGAGCGCTAGTGCTGGTCCGGTTGCCGTTCCTAGAGGGGGACAGAGCAACGGTCGGACCGCACCTAAGCCGAAAGCCCAACAGGCGCAAACGGGGCAACAAAAGAAAAAGAGGAGGGGGAAACGGCGGAAGCGGACGCTTAAGGAGTCCAAGACGCCGGCGGTAGTTCTGACGTTGCCGCGAGACACTGCCAGGACGTATGAGGACGTTCTCAAGACAGCGCGGGCGGGACTTGACCTGGCGGAGCTAGGTCTGCCGATGGGTCTCGTCTGCCGAAGGACGGTCACCGGGGCCCGGATGTTTGAGCTCCCGGAGGGTGCAGGTGAGGCCAAAGCGGACCTCCTAGCACGGAAACTCCGGGAGCTGGTCCCTGATGTCAAAGTCGCCCGGCCCGTGAAGTGCGCGGAATTGCGAGTCTCCGGGCTGGACGACTCAGTGTCGAAGGAGGACGTCCTTGCAGCGATTGTCCGGCTAGGCAACTGCTCCGCCGAGCAGGTGAAGGTGGGCCCTATACGCTTCCGCGGAGTGTTTAGCACGGGGGCAGCGTGGGTGCGATGCCCGGTCGCGGCGGCTAAGTGCCTCGTCGAAGCCGGTCGGCTGTTAGTCGGCTGGAGCTCGGCACGAGTGCAGCCGCTGGAACCGCGCCCAATGCGTTGCTTCCGGTGTTTAGAGGTAGGACACGCCGGCCTCAGATGTCCGTCAACCACCGACCGCAGCCGTTTGTGCTTTCGTTGCGGCGGTGAGGGGCACGTGGCTGAGGCGTGTTCGTCGGACGCAAGGTGTCCAATTTGTGCGGAGGCGGGTGTTGCAGCTGACCATATGGTCGGCAGCAAGAAATGCCACCCACCAAAAAGTCGCAAGGGCAAGGGGCCCGAAAAATCCTCAGCCCCGCCCCGCCAAAAATCTGCCG
Organism: Danaus plexippus; assembly: GCF_018135715.1. Taxonomy (NCBI): domain Eukaryota; kingdom Metazoa; phylum Arthropoda; class Insecta; order Lepidoptera; family Nymphalidae; genus Danaus; species Danaus plexippus. Next base: position 8,822 of record NW_026869850.1, on the reverse strand, counting down.
TGCCTGAGGTGCTTTCAATGGACGTGTAATGGCCTGCACGTCCATCAACTTTCTTCAGGCGAACCTGAATCACTCCCCTGGTCCGCAGGATCTTTGCCTGCAGGCCATGGCGGAGTGGTCCATCGAGGCGGCAGTGCTCTGTGAGCCGTACTTCGTCCCTGATCGTCCGAATTGGGTGACGGATACGGATCGGTCCGTGGCGGTGGTCGTCTCATCGGGTGTGCGCTCCTCTCCTCTTGCCGTTGTCGGTAGGGGGAAGGGTATGTCGCTGCTCGGTGGGGCGATCTCGTACTGGTGGGCGTCTATCTCGCCCCGAGGAAGCCCGTCGCAGAGGTTGAAAAACTTCTCGACGAGGTCGGGGCGGAAGTGAGACGTGCGTCGCCGAGGCAAGTCATTGTTCTCGGCGACTTCAATGCCCACAGTACGGCGTGGCAGTCGCGCGTCACGGACTCTCGCGGAGAGGTGGTAGAGGAGTGGGCCACAGCGTTCGGCCTGTCACTTCTCAACCGGGGCAATGCCGTTACGTGCGTACGACCGCAGGGTGAGTCCATAGTGGACTTATCGTTCGCTACTCCCGCGGTCGCAACGCGAGTTCGTAACTGGCGAGTCCTAGTTGAGGAGGAGACGCTGTCGGACCACTCCTTTATCAGGTTCGAGTTGGCTCCACAAGGGGGCTCTTCGTTTCGCCGTCGCGCCGCCGGGAGCACGTCTGCGTTCCCGCGGTGGTCTCTGACCAAGCTGGAGAGAGACATGGCGGTGGAGGCGTCGATCGTCCAGGCCTGGACCATGCGAGTCGATCAGCCCGTTGAGGTGGATGAGGAGGCGCGCAAGTTCCGCCGGTCCCTATGGCGGATCTGCGATGCGTCGATGCCCCGCGTCACGCAACGCCCTCCCAGACGCCAGGTGTATTGGTGGACGCCGGAGATCGCGCAGTTACGCTCAGTCTGCGTGGTGGCGAGACGCCGGTACACCCGACAACGGAGGCAGCATCCTCGCAACGAGGCCGATGAAAGTCGGCTTCGCGACGCCTACAAGGAAGCGAAGAGCGAGCTTCGGCACGCTATTTGCAGGTCCAAAGAGTCGGCCCGCGAGGAGTTACTCGCGCGTCTAGATGGAGATCCGTGGGGGCGTCCGTATCTCGGTGCTCGGAACAAGATCCGAGCCCAGACGGCCCCGGTCACGGAGAGTCTAGAGCCGGAGTTTCTGCGAAGCGTCGTGTGCGCCTTGTTCCCCATGGAGGCCGCACACACGATGCCAGCGGACACTTCACGCGAGCCGGCCCGGTCGGAGGTCATTCCGGCCGTCTCTCTGGAGGAGCTTGAGAGGTCTCTGTCGCCGCTGAAGGCCAAACAAACCGCCCCCGGACCGGACGGCGTCCCCGGACGCGTCCTGGCCCTGGCCCTGGGCGAGTTGGCCGAGTGGTACTTGGAGATCCTCAATCAGTGTTTGAGAACGGGTCGCTTTCCATCGTCTTGGAAAGAGGGGAGACTCGTTCTACTCCAGAAGGGAGGACGACCTGCAGACTCGCCGTCTGCGTACCGTCCGATAGTGCTGCTAGACGACGCGGGGAAGCTCTTCGAGCGGATCCTCGCGACTCGTGTCGTCCGACACATCAGCAGCACGGGGCCCGATCTGGCTCAGTCCCAGTATGGTTTTCGGGGTGGAAGGTCTACCATAGACGCCATCCTGAAACTGAGGAGTCTCGCAGATGATGCCGTGTCTAGGGGCGGAGTTGCGTTGGCGGTGTCCCTCGACATCACCAACGCGTTCAACTCGCTACCCTTTGGCGTCATCGAAGAGGCCCTCAGGTACCATGGTCTGCCGGATTACATTCGGCGGACCATCGGGTCCTACCTCCGCGGACGGGAGATCTCGTTCGTGGGGGGCGACGGTAGGTTGCATCGTCACGAGGTGCGCTGCGGTGTTCCGCAGGGGTCGGTCCTCGGGCCTCTCCTGTGGAACTTGGGGTACGATTTCGTGCTCCGCGGCGCCCTCCCGACCGGGCTGAGCGTCGTCTGCTACGCGGACGACACGCTCGTGTTAGCCCGAGGCGATGACCTGGCAGAGGCGAAGGCGCGTGCCGAGGCGGGAGCCGCCTTGATAGTACGGCGCATCCAGATGCTCGGGCTGAGGGTGGGCCTGGAGAAGACAGAGGCCCTCCTGTTTCACGGCCCTCGAGCAGGACCTCCGACGGACGCCAGCATCAACATCTGCGGCGTCCGCGTCGAGCTCAGTCCCCGGATGAATATCTGGGGCTGACTCTGGACGGAAGGTGGAACTTCCGAGAGCATTTTCGCGGGTTAGTCCCGAAATTACTCGGGACGGCGAACGCACTCGGAAGACTTCTGCCGAATCTCGGTGGTCCGAGCGCGACATGTCGGCGCCTGTACACCGGCGTGTTGCGTTCGATGGCGCTGTACGGAGCTCCAGTGTGGGCCGGTGCCCTCACGAGGCCGAACGTGGCTGCGCTGCACAGAGTGCAGCGCGTCATGGCTGTGAGGGTGGTACGGGGATACTGCACTGTCTCCCACGAGGCGGCTTGCGTGCTCGCTGGAACGCCTCCCTGGGACTTGGTCGCCCAGGTTCTGGCGGAGGTTTACCAGCAGCGCGCTCGAGCTCGATCCCGAGGTACGAGTCCGGACCGGGATCGGGCGGCGGTGGTGGAGGGTTGGCGGCGCTCCGCGCTCGCGTTGATCTTCCGTCGATGGAGGCGGCGGCTCTCTGAGCCAGTGGCCGGGTTGCGCACCGTGGAGGCGATTCGTCCGCTCCTCAAGGAGTGGGTGGACCGTCGACACGGTTCCTTGACCTTCCGGTTGGTGCAGATCCTCTCGGGGCATGGCAGCTTCGGGCGGTATCTGTGCCACATAGCCGGGAGAGAGCCGACGGCGGCGTGTCACCATTGCAGTTGCATGGATGATACGCCCGACCATACTTTGGCGGAGTGTCCAGCGTGGGCGACGGAGCGTCGTCAACTCACCACCGTGGTTGGCGTGGATCTCTCGTTGCCGGCAGTAGTTCAGGCTATGGTCGGTAGCGAAAGGGCCTGGGCGGCGGTGGTCTGTTTCTGTGAGGTGGTCATCTCGCAGAAGGAGGCCGCCGAACGAGTGAGGGAGGACAATCCCTCCTCGGCGCCCATGCGCCGACGAAGGCTGGGTCGAAGGCAGCGGGCCTACGCCCGCGAAATGCCTCCCCAGTGAGCGGAGCCTCCGGGCGTCGGTGGGGAACCGGCGTCCGGGTAACATAGGCCCGGGTAGCGAGCGGCGTGTTTGGCGTTCCCGACACGCTGCTCTGGAGACGGAAGGGAGGTGAGGGTGGAGCCCACCGTTATCCCTGTCCGAAGGCGCAGTCCTCGAGACTCGTGCGTAGTGAGCGGAAGTATGGCAGGCCGTTCCCGCTCACTAGCTTACGCACCGCGCAGAGAACGCCGGGGGGTTTTAGTGGGTGGAAATCCCACACGCCCCGGTCGCGTTTCCCCGCGGCCGGAAGTCTTTCAGAAGATTTCCCCTCGATAAAAAAAAAAAAAAAAAAAAAAAAAAAAAAAAAAGGTTAGGTTAGGTTAGGTTTTTTTTTTTTTTTTTTTTTTTTTTAAAGGCACCCGCCATCGCAGGGTGTTATTGCCCTCGGGTCTTTCTTGCATGGCAAGAATTTTAATATTTATTATTTACCACAGTACAGATTTTCTTAAAACTACTTAAAATTAATTACATTTTTGTACTGTGGCCTTGCCGATGGCTCGGTCGCACAATATAAAACCATTCACATATAAATAACAATTCAATTCAATAAATAATTAAAACCATAAAATAATTAAAATTCAGAATAAAAATAAGATAAAATAAAATAATTACAATAAAATTTTAAAAACTGGATTAAAATTGACATTGGAATAAAATTAAAATGAAATAAATAATTAAATTGAAATATAAAATTGAATTATAATGATTTAAAATGAAAATAAATAATTAAATTAAAATAAAATTGGAATTGAATAATTAAAACAATAAATACAATTAAAATGTTAAAACAAATTACAAAATTGGAATTGAATATAGAATGGTTAAAAATTACATACTATGTGCAGCATCCTCCTGTCTACTAGTTTTGTTTCTCTCATTTGCTGCTTTTACAACTTTGAGGCAGAACCGCTCCAGATGCGGCCTGGAGTGTTTATCCGCTATTATACTAGCGATTGATGTTCATTAAGCTTTTTCCTGTACTTAATTCCAGGTCGCATCTGTCACGGTCATGCCTCGGGCACTCGAATAGGAGGTGCTGCACCGTCTCTGCGACCTCTGGGTCGCACACACATGAGTCGCTATCTTTAAGCTTAAACTTATATAAATATGCCGCGAATCCTCCATGCCCCGTCAGCACTTGCGCCCACCCAGACGTCCTGTCGAGGCACCTCATGGTCCGATAAGCGCACCATGCATCAGGGAAGAACATGCGGGTGACCTCCGCTGTGGCTCCTTCGGTGTACCTGCTGTTCCAGCGCCGGACCGCGCCCTCTCTCAGTCGTCGTTTGACATATGAGATTGGACACCTGTCATAGGCCGGGGCGACCCTAGCCTTGGCCGCTAGCCTGGCCAATTCGTCGGCGCGCTCGTTGCCGGGTATCCCGACGTGAGCCTTCACCCAAAAGAACCGGAGGGTTTTACCCCTCCCCTGCAACTCCCTAATATTCTTCCGAATATGGGTAGCGAGGGGATGGCGCGTGTCCGGGTTCCGGATCAAGTCCAGCGAAGAACGGGAGTCGCTTAGCACCGCCGCGCTGGCGAAGTTCCTCTCGACAACCAGGTCCGTAGCCCTGGCTATCGCGAGCAGCTCCGCCTGAAAGACGGTGCACATCGGCTCCAGCCTCAACCGTCTCGTCCGGACCTCGACCCCATCCCGCCAATAAGTGTACGCTGCCCCGACCCCGTCATCAGACTTACTACCGTCAGTGTAAATCAGATGCTCGGGAAGGTGTAGCTGGGCTACATGTTCGGGGAGCATACCTTCCAGACATACGTAATCTACGTCCGGCTCACTGGCAGGGTGAGGAGCCTCGGTAAAGGCCACACGCTCCTCCAGTTCGCGGGAGTCCAGCTCGTCGATCGGGCGTCCCCGTTTGCTCTCGAACAATCGGGCCGCCTCCCAGACCCGGAGGTCAAGCGGGAGGAGCCCGGCCAGCGTGAGCGCTGCGTTGAGCGACACCGTACGATGTGACCTAGCAATCTTCTGTGCAAATCCCCTCTGGACGGTAGCAAAGGACCTTTGCACAGAGATCTTTTCGGCGGCCTTCGCCCAGGAGCTCGCGCCGTACAGGATCGTCGGTTCGACGACCGCGAAATATATCGTCCTGATGATCTCCGAGCACAAGCCCCATTCCACCCGAGCCATCGTCGACAGTTTCCTATACAGGTCCGTTGCCTTACGACAAGCGTAGGCAACGTGACTGTTAAAGGTTAGTTTACTGTCGACGATGACCCGAGGATCTTGAGCTCGTTCACCATCGAAATGTCAACCCCGCCCAGCTGCACAACCGGAGCGTCGTACTTAAGCTTGCGCGTGACTACCATCGCCTGAGTCTTTTCGGCGGAAAAGCGCAGCTTATTTACGACACCCCAGTCCCGCGCAACAGCCAGGGCGGCATTGGCATCCCGCTGGATCTCGAGTGCAGTATGCCCGGAGAACACCAACACGATATCGTCCGCGAACGCCTGCACGTACGCGCCCAGCCCATCAGGCTGTCCAGGAGGGGGTCCAGCAGCATGTTCCAAAACAGAGGTCCACCTATAGAGCCTTGGACACAGCCTTTGGTCTGCGCCTTCCGCACAGTCCTTCCCGCGTAGTGCACAGCAACGCTTCGGTCCCGGAAGTAATCCTCGACAAGACGCCTTAGGTTTACGGGGATACCTTTCTCTATCATTCTGCACTTTATGGCCGGCCACCACGCGTTGTCGAACGCTCCCTCAATGTCGAGAGAGACCATGAGAGCGGTCTCTTTCCTGGAAAGAACACCCCTAACGTGCTGCATCAGGTCATACAGCGTGTCCTCCGTGCTCCGCTGCGGTGTGAAGCCATACTGCCTTGCATTGGACTTGGGCAAGACGTGCCATCGGATTCGACGACACAGAATTTCTCAAAGATCTTGCCCAAGATGGAAAGGAGTCCAATGGGGCGGTACGACTTTGCGCGGGCATAGTCTGGACGCGCTGGTTTCCTGAGCACCACGACAGAAGCCTCCTTCCACGGCGCTGGAAAGCACGCCAGGTCAAGACACCGGTTCAGGATGGTAATGAACAACTGTTCGCTCGCGCATATGGCGTGCCAGCATATGTCGCTGGTGAACCCATCCTGACCCGGCGCCTTTTTAGGGTTGAAGCTGCGCAGAGTCCGAACCAACTCTCCCCTGGTGATCTGGGGGTCGTCGGTGTCATCAGGTAGGCGCATGCCAACCAGGTCCGCTCGGCTTCGGATGACGGCGTGGACTTCGGAGTCTGTACCGTCATCGTCATCGGCGAAGAATGTCCTGGCTAGCAGCGCGGCCGACTGGTCCGGGCTCTGCACAACTCCGCCCTCCACGAGGAGCTGGTCCTCGCGGTGACCCGCCGCTCTTCTAAGCACCCGGTAGATCCCATCCCACATAGACTCCCGCTCTTGCATCGAGGTAAATGCCTTCCATCCCTCCGTTTGGGCGCTGACAACCCTCCGTTCATACTCCGCCTTAGCGATCAGGTACTCGTCAACCACACATTCTCTGCGACGCGGTGCCGCACATCGAACCCGGCGGCGTTTCGTGTTTAGGTTAGGTTAGGTTAGGTTAGGTTAGGTTAGGTTAGGTTAGGTTAGGTTAGGTTAGGTTAGGTTAGGTTAGGTTAGGTTAGGTTAGGTTAGGTTAGGTTAGGTTAGGTTAGGTTAGGTTAGGTTAGGTTAGGTTAGGTTAGGTTAGGTTAGGTTAGGTTAGGTTAGGTTAGGTTAGGTTAGGTTAGGTTAGGTTAGGTTAGGTTAGGTTAGGTTAGGTTAGGTTAGGTTAGGTTAGGTTAGGTTAGGTTAGGTTAGGTTAGGTTAGGTTAGTTAGGTTAGGTTAGGTTAGGTTAGGTTAGGTTAGGTTAGGTTAGGTTAGGTTAGGTTAGGTTAGGTAGGTTTTTTTTTTTTTTTTTTTTTTTTTTTTTTTTTTTTAAAGGCACCCGCCATCGCAGGGTGTTATTGCCCTCGGGTCTTTCTTGCATGGCAAGAATTTTAATATTTTATTGAAAAACCAACAGTACAGATTATCTTAAAACTACTTAAATTTATTACATTGCTTTGTACTGTGGCCTTACCGATGGCTCGGTCGCACACTATAAAAACCATTCCAAAATTATCAATACAATTCAATTCAATAAATAATTAAAACCATAAAATAATTAAAATTCTGAATAAAATAAAAATAAAATAAAATAAAAATAAAATAATTACAATAAAATTTTAAAACTGGATTAAAATTGACATTGGGATAAAATTGAATAAATAATTTAAAATTAAAATATAAAATTGAATTACAATAATTTAAAATTAAAATAAATAATTACATTTTTAAAATAAAATTGAAATTGAATAAGTTAAAACAATAAGTAGTTAAAATGGTAAAACAAATTTCAATAATTGGAATTGAATAATAGAATGGTTAAAATTACGTACTATGTGCAGCATCCTCCTGTTTATCTAGTTTTGTTTCTTTCATTTGCGAGTTTTACAACTTTAAGGCAGAACCGCTCCAGATGCGGCCTGGAGTGTTTGTCAGCTATCAATTCAGCTATGGTTGTTTCAGTTAGTTTTTTCCCAGTACTTAATTCCAGGTCGCATCTGTCACGGTCATGCCTCGGACACTCGAATAGGAGGTGCTGCACCGTCTCTGCGACCTCTGGGTCGCACACACATGAGTCGCTATCTTTGAGCTTAAACTTATATAAATATGCCGCGAATCCTCCATGCCCCGTCAGCACTTGCGCCCACCCAGACGTCCTGTCGAGGCACCTCATGGTCCGATATGCGCACCATGCATCAGGGAGGTTAGGTTAGGTTAGGTTAGGTTAGGTTAGGTTAGGTTAGGTTAGGTTAGGTTAGGTTAGGTTAGGTTAGGTTAGGTTAGGTTAGGTTAGGTTAGGTTAGGTTAGGTTAGGTTAGGTTAGGTTAGGTTAGGTTAGGTTAGGTTAGGTTAGGTTAGGTTAGGTTAGGTTAGGTTAGGTTAGGTTAGGTTAGGTTGGTTAGGTTAGGTTAGGTTAGGTTAGGTTAGGTTAGGTTAGGTTAGGTAGGTTAGGTTAGGGTAGGTTAGGTTAGGTTTTTTTTTTTTTTTTTTTTTTTTTTTTTTTTTTTTTATAAGCTAACTTCACGCCACGGATGGTGCGTGCCATTTTATATCTAAATCTAGTTCTCAGCCATTCCAGTTCTCTCAAGTATTCCTCTCGCACTTTTATTCCTCATTCCTGTTCTTCTTTCATCCATCATCAATCATTCGATGGGTGGGATTCCCATTACAAAATATCCTAACTATTACTTATATTCTAGGCGGGTAAATAAGTTTTTCAGAAAACTATAGTTTTTTCTTTGTACAAAAAAGAAAATTCTTACATCTAGTTATTCTATAGATTATAGTCTGACATTTCAATTCTTATATCTAGTTCTTACAGTACAAAGTTATATTTTAATCTAACACGGATATAAAAATACAATGGGTAAAAGTAATACAGACAAAATTCTTAAAGTGATAAAAGTGCAAGAGTAAAAGTAAAAAACTAACATAATAAAAGACATAATAAAAGTAGTAAACATAATAAAAACATCTAATTATTCTGTAC